>NC_058080.1:6498126-6798126 GCF_014858855.1 Bufo gargarizans
TCACCTGATTTGGATGTAAATACTCTCAAATTAAAGCTGTCAGTCTGCAGTTAAAGCACATCTTGTTTGTTTCATTTCAAATCCATTGTGGTGGTGTATAGAGCCAAACATTTTAGAATTGTGTTGATGTCCCAATATGTATGGACCTGACTGTAGATAGATAGATAGAGCTACAACATGTGCATTTTTGAAAACAAGCCAGAAAGACAAAAAAAAAAAAAAACAGAATCACGAGGAGCAATAGAATGGTTGTGTGCCTTGTGTTTCTTATTTCCTATAGACCTTCAGCTAACTTCGGACATGTATTTTTTTTTACCTCAAACAACACACCAAACAATGCAAAAGTACAGAAACCCCCCAGCAAAACCTATGTTAGAAACCATCCGTGTGCATGAGCCCTAAGTAGTTTGTTAATCCAGACAAGCTCTTTAACTGCATCTGTCTGCACATGGTTCTATATCCTGAGGCTGCTGTGGACCATTCTCCATCTCATGTGGATGACAGGCAGAATGTAGTCACTGGCTGATGCCCAGCGCTGAGCCAGAAATACGAGGTAAGCTGTACAGGAGACAGCTTGTCTGGCTGCCGGAGCACCGCTCCAACCACCAGATCTTAATATATGGAAGCTCTTACAATAACTGGCAATTCATGAGCCTACGGTTTTAACTAGCGACATGCCAGTACTAGTGCAGGTGGATCTGATATTGATGACCTATTCTGAGGCAGGTACAGACATTCTGCTTCCCTTGTGTATCTTGATCGTCTCTAGCAATAAGTAAACGCAACACGACCGAGTAACATGGTGTGCTGTGATCTTCCAGGGTTTACCGGCCACACGACACGATACTAAGCTACGAATCTAATATCTGTCACCAGTGATGGTCAGTTCTCAGTGTTCGCCAGCGAACACATGCGGGCTTCCCCCTTTAGTAAGGTTAGACTCACCCGTCCGGCGATGCACAGGTAAGCCCTTACCTGTGCCTGTGCCGAGAGCCGGTCTGAAATCAAATGCAGTCACCGGGAGCAGGCAGTTCCGAGAACAGCCACCGGGGGCCTCCATCCGGCTGTTCTCGGAACTGCCTGCTCCCGGTGACTGCATTTGATTTTAGACCGGCTCTCGGCACAGGTAAGGGCTTACCTGTGCATTGCCGGACGGGTGAGTCTACCTTACTAAAGATGGCAGCCCGCATGTGTTCGCTGGCGAACACTACGAACTGACCATCACTGTCTGTCACACCATTTTGGAGAGTTTGTATGAGTTTTTGATCACTTTTATTCCTTTTTTTTTGTTACTCCCAGGGCCGTCTTTAACGCGGGGCAAAAGCGGCAGCTGCCCCAGGCCCAGTTGCTCCTGGGGGGCCCAAGGCAGCTTCCATTGTAGAAGCACTCATCTCCATAGTCATCTGTATCGCCGTCCTCCGGACAGTGATACAGATGGAAGTGCTGTGGCGGGACAGGAGGAGAGGCCCCTCCTTTCCTCAGTCCTCTGATAGGCTGCAGGCCTAGTGCCTACAGCCTATCAGAGGCCGTTGCAGGCGGCACGATGACGTCATTGCGCCGCCTGAGCCATACAGCGCGGGACACAGGCCGGAAGAGGCCTGCATCGCATCGCTGCCAGCCTGATGGAGGTAAGTATAAGTGTTTATTTTTTGATATGGTACTACTTACTGACACATGATTGGGGGGCATCTATAGGGGCACTTGTTCCTGGCACATGGTTGGGGGCATCTATGTGGGCACTTGTTACTGGCATCTATGGGGCATTTGTTACTGGCACATGATTGGGGGACATATTTGGGGGCACTTGTTACTGGCACATGATTGGGGGTTATCTATGGGGGCACCTGTTACTGGCACATAATTGGGGGGCATCTATGGGGGCACTTGTTACTGGCACATGATTCGGGGGCATTCATGAGGGCACTTGTTACTGGCACATTATTGGGGGGCATCTATGGGTGCACATATTACTGGCACATTATTGGGAGCACTCTGGGGGCATCTATGGGGCACTTCTTACTGGCACATTATTGATGGCACTTTTACTGGCACATTATTGGGTGGCACTATGGGGGCACTTCTTAATGGCACATTATTGGGGGCACTATGGGGGCATCTACTGAGGCCACAAAGAAGGGGTATTTTATATGGGGAAGGGGGGAGAGAGAAACACTATGGGGTCTTCTACTGAGGCCACAAAGAAGGGGTATTTTATATGGGGGGCTCTGTATAGGGGTATTTTATACTAGGGGACATTATGGTGGGTACTATGGGGAAGGGGGAGAGAGGAGTACTATGGGCTCCTCTATGGGGGGCACTAAGAAGGGGTATTTTATACTTGCAAATTATGGGGGACACCGAGGACATCTACTGGGGCACTATATATGGGGCATTTTATAGTAACATAGTAACATAACATAGTACATAAGGCCGAAAAAAGACATTTGTCCATCAAGTTCGGCCTGTTATCCTGCAAGTTGATCCAGAGGAAGGCAAAAAAAAAAACCCTGTGAGGTAGAAGCCAATTTTCTCCACTTTAGGGGAATAAAAAAATCCTTCCCGACTCCAATCAGGCAATCAGAATAACTCCCTGGATCAACGACCCCTCTCTAGTAGCTATAGCCTGTAATATTATTACACTCCAGAAATACATCCAGGCCCCTCTTGAATTCCTTTATTGTACTCACCATCTGCAACACGCCAGACCTGCAGGGTATGACGAAGTGAGGTCACAGTTATGGGCAATCGAGGGTACTCACTATATTTGCAGAACCCTGGGCAGGCGCGTGGCAGTGAAGGAGAGGTAGACACAGTTCCTCTGGGGCACGCTCTGTAGATAGGGACCAGACCTGATGGTAGTTGAGGTGCCCTGGATGTTACAGGTATTTTGTGTGCCTGGGGCAAGGTCCCTGTGGTATTCGTGACGCCAGTGCCTTTGGACGGTGGCACGCCGGTTGGTGGTTGGAATGATGAAGGTACACAAGCATATAGTGAACCAAAACGTAACTTTACTGAACAATCCAACTTTGTACAGCAGGTGTAGCACAGTCTTCAGATTACAGTTCCACAAAGGGGCTTATTCACAATATGGCAGGCAATAGTCATGCAAGATACACTGAGGGTAAACTTTACAAGCACTCAGCAGCAGGTTGTACCTTTCCTCAGAATCAATGTACAGTGTCCTTTCTAGAACTCCTGCTCTGGCTTTATATCTCCCAAGGCCCGGATGCCTAAATGGGTGGCTTAAATCCTTGGTTACTTTCCTCCTCAGGTACTATACTCCTTGCTGCACTGTATAAAGGTTCTCTGCCCTTCAGGGTCACTTTGCTTACCCTGGATCGCCTCCTCCTTTCAGGTGGGTAACTGTAGGCTTCTCCCAGGAGGTTGGTTCCTGCAACTGGGGTATCTCTACTGAGCTGATCCTAGCTTCAGGAGCTTCAGGTGGACGAGGTGACTCCTCTAGTCCCCTGGAATGAACTAACACTTCCCTGTCTGGGCCTTCCTATATGTAACTAGGGCTCTCCAGCTCCCTCTAACGTCTGGGAGGCTAAACTACACCCTGACAGGCCTGACACCCAGATAATACAGGGAAAAACATGCACATAACGTTTAATGCAATGCAACACATTAACCTGTGCAGTGCCCACCTTTACCTAGTGGGACACTACACATCACCACCTCCTCAGGCAGAGAGTTCCATAGTGTCACTGCTCTTACCGTAAAGAATCCTCTTCTATGTTTGTGTACAAACCTTCTTTCCTCCAGACGCAGAGGATGTCCCCTCGTCACAGTCACAGTCCTGGGGATAAATAGATGATGGGATAGATCTCTGTACTGACCCCTGATATATTTATACATATTAATTAGATCTCACCTCAGTCGTCTTTTTTCTAAAGTGAATAACCCTAATTTTGATAATCTTTCAGGGTACTGTAGTTGCCCCATTCCAGTTATTACTTTAGTTGCCCTCCTCTGGACCCTCTCCAGCTCTGCTATGTCTGCCTTGTTTACAGGAGCCCAGAACTGTACACAGTACTCCATGTGTGGTCTGACTAGCGATTTGTAAAGTGGTAGGCCTATGTTCTTATCACGGGCAACTATGCCCCTTCTGATGCAACCCATTATCTTGTTGGCCTTGGCAGCAGCTGCCTGACACTGGTTTTTGCAGCTTAGTTTGCTGTTTATTAAAATTCCTAGATCCTTTTCCATGTCAGTGTTACCGAGTGTTTTACCATTTAGTATGTACGGGTGACTTGCATTTTTCCTTCCCATGTGCATAACTTTACATTTATCAGTGTTAAACCTCATCTGCCTTAAACCTCATCTGCCTCTACTGGTACATTATGGTGAGCACTAGGAAGAAGGGGGGAGAGGAGCACTATGGGGCATTTACTCTGGGCACTATATAGGGGTATTTTCTACTGGCACATTATGGGGGCACTATGAGGACATTACCTCAACTGGGGGGAATTAAAATGTGGTATTTTTTGCACTGACACATTATAAGGTGAATTATTACTACTGGGTGGCATTATGATGGGCTTTATTACTACTGGGGGTCTATGGGGAACATGATTACTAGTATGGGCACTATGGGAGCATTATTACTTCTGGGGCACAGTAGGGACATGTTGGGGGCACTGTAGGAGCACTATTACTACCATGTGTGCTCTAGCAGATAATTATTCCTATTGGTGGGACTTTTGGGAGCACTATTACTGTGGGGGAACCTTGGCACAGTATCAGCTTACCACAATTATTTTTGGGGGACGTTATTAGTGTCAGGGGCATTATTTGCTGGGCGCAGTTATTTTAGGGCACTGTAGGCCAATAATTATTGAAGGGCACTATTTGCATGGTACTACTATTATCAGGGGGTTTATCTGTTTCTGCAGTATAGTATTGGGGAGCACAGTGGCACAGTATTGGGGGTGGTAGGATGATGTGTCCAGAAGATGGGAGGATGATGGAAAAGTAGTAAACTAAGATTTTGTTTGTCAAACTGCAGAGATGAGAAATGGCAGAAAAATGGTGGTCTGGTCTGAAGGGAGAAGAGGAGGAAAGAGAACATCTACATCAAAGAGATGTCACTGGATGTAAGAGGCATGGGGCACTGTATTACCCTGTATGTAGGGGTAGATAGAGGGGTTAGTAGTACAGTATAAATAACAAAAATACGTGTCTCAAAAGGCAGAAAATGCTCAACCCCAAATGCAGTTGTGCATTTATACTCGTGGAGCAGATACTGCGCTTGTGGTCTGTTGCTAAGGGCGATCACCAGCAAAAAATGCATACAGGGGAGGATGCACGCAACAGACCACAAGTGCCACAGAGACATCCTACACCAGGT
Organism: Bufo gargarizans; assembly: GCF_014858855.1. Taxonomy (NCBI): domain Eukaryota; kingdom Metazoa; phylum Chordata; class Amphibia; order Anura; family Bufonidae; genus Bufo; species Bufo gargarizans. The sequence goes on from NC_058080.1 coordinate 6,503,477, forward strand.
GGTAAAATGTGTGGATGTGGAATGATATATAGAATAAATAATAACAAGAATAGGTGCACTACTGTGGTGGATGTAACATCTGATTAAACCCTCACACTGATGTTAAAAATGAGACTTTAGCCAGTATACCCTTATATTAAGGACAACCTGAGCCCGCACACCACGCCAAGGTTTTTCAAGTGGCACGGGATCTAACGCTAAACCTACCTGTACCGTATGCGTAGTACCAGGAGCCAGTGGGCAAATTACAGAAGCGGAAGGTCCGACTCACAACAAACAGCTCCCAGTTCCCTCCAGTGTGACTAACCACACATACAATGGGAGGAGGGAGGAGGCTTAGAGTCCCATCCATGGCTGGCTGATATGTTGCAGGCCTCACAGGTGCACCTAAATGCTGCCTATGGATGGTAATTAAGGCGCATTTAGATTGGAGTTTATACACCTCCACATATAAATATACGATTTAACCGCCTCCGGACCGCCTAACGCAGATGTGCGGTCCGGAGGCGGCAGCGCTGCGCACAAGCGAGACGCGAGATGACGCGATATGCGGCCCGCGCATGCGCAGTTCGCGCCGGCATTTCGAAGAGGACCATTTCGTCATCAGCTTGCCAGCCAATGATCGCGGCTGGCAAGCTGATGATTTTCAAAAAAGCCAATCACAGAGCCATATATCAGATCATATTTGTAAATATGATCTGTTATATGGCTGCCTGCTCCTCTGCTGGTTCTTTTCGTCGGTTGGATCCAGCAGAGGAGCAGGCTTCACAGTGAGTACACCAACACTACACACTTTAGCCCCAGATCACCCCCCTGAACCCCAATTAACCCTTTGATCACCCCTTTGATCGCCCCTGTCAATCACTAGTGAAAGGAAAAAATTTTTTTTTTCACTGGTATTGACCGTTAGGTTTTAGGTATAGTTTAGGTCCCTTGGTTAGGTAGTTAGCGATCAGTTAGCGCCCAGCCCACCGCGCCGCAGTCCGTTATTCGCTGATTAGCGTATCGCTAATCAGCATTTGTACTTTTATAGTATCTGGAAGTGATCAAAACTGATCACGGTCAGATCTATAATAGTACTAGTGTCACTTTAGTTCGCCCTCCACCCAAAACGCAGTGTTTGCCCGATCAGGCCTGATCGGTCGCCCACACGTGCGTTCGCCCACACCCGCCCCACCGCAGTGACAAAAAAATTTTTTTTTTGATCACTGCACATTCACTTTACACGCACTGCGGCGATAAAAAAATCTGTTTTGATATTTTTTATCAACCGCAGCGGCCTCCGGTACTTCGCTAGCCTCCCCTTTGTAAGACAGGCTTGCTTTTTTTTTCTTGGGTAGTCTCAGGGAATACCCCTAAATTTAGTTGCCCAAAATGTCAAACAGGGGGTATTCCTCTGAAGAGGCCTACAGGCTTCTGACCCAGTCGGATGAGGAGTGGGAACCCTCATCTGATGAATCCAGCGGGTCAGAATACGAACCTGTAGAAAGCAGTGGCTCTCTGACCCAAAGTTCGGACGAGGAGGCTGAGGTCCCTGATACCACCAGGCGTACCCGGCCCCGTGTTGCTAGACCACAGATTGCGCAGGATCCGCTTCAAGAGCAGCAGAGTGGGGCTGGTGCTGTCGGATTACGTGGTGAGGCATACACCAGCAGCCCAGCCCTCCCTGGACCTAGTACCAGCACTGCCGTACAACCTGGTGAAGTAGCGAGCACCAGAAGGGCAGTTGAAGCTGGTACGGTGGCACGTGCAGTAGTGACCCCGTCGCAGCCACCGCAAAGACGTGCCCGTAGAGCCCCTAGAATCCCAGAGGTGCTGGCAAACCCTGATTGGCAGTCCCCAACTTCAGCCGCACCTGTAGTTTTCCCTTTCACCGCCCAGTCTGGAGTTCGGGTTGAGACACCTCAGATCGGTTCGGCCCTGGGATTTTTTGAGCTGTTCTTGACTGCGGAGCTTTTAGACATAGTTGTGGCCGAAACAAACAGGTATGCCACACAATTTATCACCGCTAACCCGGGAAGCTTTTATGCCCAGCCTTTCCGGTGGAAACCAGTCCAAGTTTCCGAACTTAAAACTTTTCTGGGCCTCCTCCTCAACATGGGCCTGACAAAAAAGCATGAATTGCGGTCATATTGGTCCACGAACCCGATTCATCACATGCCCATGTTCTCTGCTGCTATGTCCAGGGCACGTTTTGAGGCCATCCTGCGTTTCCTGCACTTTAGTGACAACACCGCCTCCCGTCCCAGGGGCCACCCTGCTTTTGACCGGCTCCACAAAATTCGGCCCCTCATAGACCATTTCAACCAGAAATTTGCAGATATTTATACCCCAGAGCAAAACATCTGCGTAGACGAGTCCCTGATACATTTTACCGGGCGCCTTGGCTTCAAACAATACATCCCAAGCAAGCGCGCCCGGTATGGGGTCAAATTGTATAAGCTCTGTGAAAGGGCCACAGGCTATACCCACAAATTTCGGATCTATGAGGGAAAAGATCAGACCCTGGAGCCGGTCGGTTGCCCTGACTACCTGGGGAGCAGTGGGAAGACAGTTTGGGACTTGGTGTCACCCTTATTCGGCAAGGGGTACCATCTTTATGTGGACAATTTTTACACAAGTGTGGCCCTCTTTAGGCATTTGTTTCTAGAACGGATTGGCGCCTGTGGTACCGCGCGAACTAGTCGCGCGGGCTTCCCCCAACGGCTCGTTACCACCCGTCTTGCAAGGGGGCAGAGGGCCGCACTGTGTAACGAAGAACTGCTCGCGGTGAAATGGAGAGACAAGCGTGACGTTTACATGCTCTCCTCCATTCACGCAGACACGACAATCCAAATTGAGCGAGCAACCCGTGTCATTGAAAAGCCCCTCTCAGTCCACGACTATAATTTGCTCATGGGAGGGGTGGACTTCAATGACCAGATGTTGTCTCCGTATTTAGTTTCCCGCAGAACCAGACGCTGGTATAAGAAGGTGTCTGTATATTTAATTCAATTGGCTCTGTACAATAGTTTTGTTCTCTACAGTAAGGCTGGGAGAACACGATCCTTCCTCAAATTTCAGGAAGAGATCATCGAGAACCTCCTGTACCCAGGAGGTTCCGTGGCCCCATCCACCAGTGTAGTTAGCCGTCTACACGAGCGACATTTCCCCAATGTCGTTCCTGGTACCTCAACCCAACCGTCACCCCGAAAAAGATGTCGTGTCTGTAGCAGGAGTGGAATAAGGCGTGACACCCGCTATTTCTGTCCTGACTGTCCTGACCACCCTGCCCTATGCTTTGGAGAGTGTTTCCGGAAGTACCACTCACAGGTACACTATTAGCATAGGGATCATCTCACCAGGACAGGCACACAGGGCTATTAGGGCCCATTCACTCACTGCTGCTGCAAACGTCTCCTTTCACATGGGACAAAGTGCATAACGCACTTTGCCACATCTTTGGGCGATTTGCGCTTTGCACATTGACCCATGGGGAAGGAGAGGTTTGTTCTATAAAGGTAAAAAAAAACTAAAAAAAAAAAAAAAAAACACCAGTAAGCAAAAAGGTTAATGTTCAGTTAAAAAAGTTAAAGTTTATATGTTCTGTTGCAAAGTTAATAAAATTATTGCGTTGCGGCCTGTTTTTTCTTTTTTTACCTTCCAGGTGGACCAACCGATCGATTAGCTTCAGCACCGATGTGCATTCTGACAGAAGCATTGCGCTGCTGTCAGATTACACGCAAGTCGGTGTATGCGGCGCTGCAAGACGGAATTTTCTCCTCTGCAGTAACAGATATGTTTGCCGAGGCATACGAGCTGAGGAGGAGGCGGCGTTCCTATGCTTTGGCAAGCACTTTGTATATATATATATAAAAAATAAAAAATCCCGGCAATGATTTATTCATCCACATCGATTGATGAGAATGGAGAAATCTGGTTTGCCAGGGCATACGAGCTAAGTGGGTATGGATGTAGGGCGGAGCTCCTATGTCCTGGCAGACGCCTTTCCCCCCAATTTTTTTTTTTTGGCAGAGATTTTTTCATCCACATTGATCGATGCGAATGAAGAAATCTGTGCCGTTCATTTTTTTCTTTCAGCCCAGAGGCTGAACGGAAAAAAAAATCTCATTACCTGTATGCTCAATATAAGGAGAATAGCAGAAACTCCTAATGCTGGCCATACATGTAATGATTGCGGAGACCCTCAAATGCCAGGGCAGTACAAACACCCCACAACTGACCCCATTTTGGAAAGAAGACACCCCAAGGTATTTGCTGAGGGGCATATTGAGTCCATGAAAGATTAAAATTTTTGTCCTAAGTTAGCGGAAAGTGAGACTTTGTGAGAAAAAAAAAAAAAAAATCAATTTCCGCTAACTTATGCGAAAAAAACTAAATTTCTATGAACTTGCCAGGCCCCTCATTGGATACCTTGGGGTGTCTTCTTTCCAAAGTGGGGTCACATGTGGGGTATTTATACTGCCCTGGCTTTTTAGGGGCCCTAAAGCGTGAGAAGAAGTCTGGGATCCAAATGTCTAAAAATGCCCTACTAAAAGGAATTTGGGCACCTTTGCGCATCTAGGCTGCAAAAAAGTGTCACACATCTGGTATCGCCGTACTCAGGAGAAGTTGGGGAATGTGTTTTGGGGTGTCATTTTACATATACCCATGCTGGGTGAGATAAACATCTTGATCAAATGCCAACTTTGTATAAAAAAATTGGAAAAGTTGTCTTTTGCCAGGATATTTCTCTCACCCAGCATGGGTATATGTAAAATGACACCCCAAAACACATTCCCCAACTTCTCCTGAGTACGGCGATACCAGATGTGTCACACTTTTTTGCAGCCAAGGTGGGCAAAGGGGCACACATTCCAAAGTGCACCTTTCGGATTTCGCAGTCCATTTTTTACACATTTTGATTGCAAAGTACTTCTCACACATTTGGGCCCCTAAATTGCCAGGGCAGTATAACTACCCCACAAGTGACCCCATTTTGGAAAGAAGACACCCCAAGGTATTCCGTGAGGGGCATGGCGAGTTCCTAGAATTTTTTATTTTTTGTCGCAAGTTAGTGGAATATGAGACTTTGTAAGGAAAAAAGAGAAAAAAAAATCATCATTTTCCGCTAACTTGTGACAAAAAAAAAATAATTCTAGGAACTCGCAGTGCCCCTCACGGAATACCTTGGGGTGTCTTCTTTCCAAAATGGGGTCACTTGTGGCGTAGTTATACTGCCCTGGCAATTTAGGGGCCCAAATGTGTGAGAAGTACCTTGCAATCAAAATGTGTAAAAAATGGCCTGCAAAATCCGAAAGGTGCACTTTGGAATATGTGCCCCTTTGCCCACCTTGGCAGCAAAAAAGTGTGACACATCTGGTATCGCCGTACTCAGGAGAAGTTGGGGAATGTGTTTTGGGGTGTCATTTTACATATACCCATGCTGGGTGAGAAAAATATCTTGGTCAAATGCCAACTTTGTATAAAAAAATGGGAAAAGTTGTCTTTTGCCAAGATATTTCTCTCACCCAGCATGGGTATATGTAAAATGACACCCCAAAACACATTCCCCAACTTCTCCTGAGTACGGCGATACCAGATGTGTCACACTTTTTTGCTGCCAAGGTGGGCAAAGGGGCACATATTCCAAAGTGCACCTTTCGGATTTTGCAGGCCATTTTTTACACATTTTGATTGCAAGGTACTTCTCACACATTTGGGCCCCTAAATTGCCAGGGCAGTATAACTACCCCACAAGTGACCCCATTTTGGAAAGAAGACACCCCAAGGTATTCCGTGAGGGGCACTGCGAGTTCCTAGAATTTTTTATTTTTTGTCGCAAGTTAGTGGAATATGAGACTTTGTAAGGAAAAAAGAGAAAAAAAAAAAATCATCATTTTCCGCTAACTTGTGACAAAAAAATAAAAATTCTAGGAACTCGCAGTGCCCCTCACGGAATACCTTGGGGTGTCTACTTTCCGAAATGGGGTCACTTGTGGTGTAGTTATACTGCCCTGGCAATTTAGGGGCCCAAATGTGTGAGAAGTACCTTGCAATCAAAATGTGTAAAAAATGGCCTGCAAAATCCGAAAGGTGCACTTTGGAATATGTGCCCCTTTGCCCACCTTGGCAGCAAAAAAGTGTGACACATCTGGTATCGCCGTACTCAGGAGAAGTTGGGGAATGTGTTTTGGGGTGTCATTTTACATATACCCATGCTGGGTGAAAAAAATATCTTGGTAAAATGCCAACTTTGTATAAAAAAAATGGGAAAAGTTGTCTTTTGCCAAGATATTTCTCTCACCCAGCATGGGTATATGTAAAATGACACCCCAAAACACATTCCCCAACTTCTCCTGAGTACGGCGATACCAGATGTGTGACACTTTTTTGCTGCCAAGGTGGGCAAAGGGGCACATATTCCAAAGTGCACCTTTCGGATTTCACCGGTCATTTTTTACACATTTTGATTGCAAAGTTCTTCTCACACATTTGGGCCCCTAAATTGCCAGGGCAGTATAACTACCCCACAAGTGACCCCATTTTGGAAAGAAGACACCCCAAGGTATTCTGTGAGGGGCATGGTGAGTTCCTAGAATTTTTTATTTTTTGTCGCAAGTTAGTGGAATATGAGACTTTGTAAGAAAAAATAAAAAAATAAAAATCATCATCATTTTCCGCTAACTTGTGACAAAAAATAAAAAGTTCTATGAACTCACTATGCCCATCAGCGAATACCTTAGGGTGTCTACTTTCCGAAATGGGGTCATTTGTGGGGTTTTTCTACTGTTTGGGCATTGTAGAACCTCAGGAATCATGACAGGTGCTCAGAAAGTCAGAGCTGTTTCAAAAAGCGGAAATTCACATTTTTGTACCATAGTTTGTAAATGCTATAACTTTTACCCAAACCATTTTTTTTTTGCCCAAACATTTTTTTTTATCAAAGACACGTAGAACAATAAATTTGGCAAAAAATTTATATATGGATGTCGTTTTTTTTGCAAAATTTTACAGCTGAAAGTGAAAAATGTCATTTTTTTGCAAAAAAATCGTTACATTTTGATTAATAACAAAAAAGTTAAAATGTCAGCAGCAATGAAATACCACCAAATGAAAGCTCTATTAGTGAGAAGAAAAGGAGGTAAAATTCATTTGGGTGGTAAGTTGCATGACCGAGCGATAAACGGTGAAAGTAGTGTAGTGCCGAAGTGTAAAAAGTGCTCTGGTCATGAAGGGGGTTTCAGCTAGCGGGGCTGAAGTGGTTAAATAACAAAAATACGTGTCTCAAAAGGCAGGAAATGCTCAACCCCAAATGCAGTTGTGCATTTATACTCGGGGGAGCAGATACTGCGCTTGTGATCTGTTGCTAAGTTATTAGTACAGTACTATCTGCACATTGTAAAAAAAAAAAAAGTAATCTGCAAAATACTATATATATGTGTCAGAAGTTGTGCTTTTTTTAACTTTTGGAATAATGATACAGCCATATTATTTGATACTTTTGTGCTGATTCATTTTTTTCAAATATATATTAAAGGGGTTGTCCGGGTTCAGAGCTGAACCCGGTCATACCTCCATTTTCACCCAGGCAGCCCCCCTGACTTGAGCATTGGAGCAGTTCATGCTCCGATGCTCTCCTTTGCCCTGCACTAAATCACACAGGGCAAAGGCATTTTCAAGAGTTCCGGTGACGTACCGGGCTCTCCATGGGGCTGCCAGAAGCCCGGTGACCTCACCGACACTGATGGGTGGGCTTTAGCGCTGCCCTAGCCAGTAAAACTGTAGCGCTAAAGCACGCCCATCAGAGCCGGTGATGTCACCGAACACACTGTAGGGGCGGAAGCTTCTGCCTGGCAGTGTGTTATTGTAAACAAAAGAGCCCGTACCCTGAGCGATCTAGCGCAGGGCAAGGGATCGCATCGGAGCATGAGATGCTCTGATGCCAACATCAGGGGTGCTGCCGGGGTGAAAATAAGGGTATGTCCGGGTTCAGCTCTTAACCCGGACAACCCCTTTAAGGGACACTATAGTCACCAGAACCATAACAGATAAACGTAGTAGTTCTGGTGTCTATAGCATGTTTTTTGTTTGTGTGATTTGGTGGAGGGCGTGATTGCATGCTAGGGTGTGGAAAGGCAGGATCCAGGGGGCCCAAATAAATTCTTGCCCAGGGTCCAATCAATATTAAAGACGGCCCTGGTTACTCCGTTCACCACATCGGATAAATATTTTTCCATTTTTATAGTATGGACATGTTAGGACACGACAAAGCCTATGATGTTTAATTTTTATTGTTTATTTAAATTTTTGGGGAAAAGGGGTGATTAGAATTTTTTTTCTTATATTTTTAAAAACTAGCTTTTTTTTTTTACATGTTTTAGGCCATAAGGGGACCCCAAGATGCAATCATAAGACATGAGCCCCAGATGTCTGCCATTTGAAACAGCAGCTATGGCACTCTCTGCACTGCAAAGCGAGTGCCATCTTTAAAGACCTGGCATCCACCATATATGTACGGCGGATAACAGGAAGGGGTTAATAACCTGTATAACCCTACAAGATCTGCACATTCAGGAGGAATTTTGAATCATGACGTCCTACAAGTTGGTTTCCGTTCATCAATATTTCTGGGATTCCTTGCATACACAGCCCTTTTCAGATCATGTCACAGCACCTCAATGGGGGTAACGTTAGGACTCGTGTGCTGTTGGTCGTTGTCTTGTTGCATCGCTCAACATCTCTTCAGCTTGAGGTAGTGGACCGCTCCCTTTATAGTCTACGGTAAAATATTATGATACATTTTATAACTCGTTGTTCCTTCACTGATCACGAGTAGAGTTGAGCGAACACCTGGATGTTCGGGTTCGAGAAGTTCGGCCGAACATCCCGGAAATGTTCGGGTTCGGGATCCGAACCCGACCCGAACTTCGTCCCGAACCCGAACCCCATTGAAGTCAATGGGGACCCGAACTTTTCGGCACTAAAAAGGCTGTAAAACAGCCCAGGAAAGAGCTAGAGGGCTGCAAAAGGCAGCAACATGTAGGTAAATCCCCTGCAAACAAATGTGGATAGGGAAATGAATTAAAATAAAAATTAAATAAATAAAAATTAACCAAAATCAATTGGAGAGAGGTTCCATAGCAGAGAATCTGGCTTCCCGTCACCCACCACTGGAACAGTCCATTCTCAGATATTTAGGCCCCGGCACCCAGGCAGAGGAGAGAGGTCCCGTAACAGAGAATCTGTCTTCATGTCAGCAGAGAATTAGTCTGCATGTCATAGCAGAGAATGAGGCTTCACGTCAGCCACCACTGCAACAGTCCATTGGCATATATTTAGGCCCAGCACCCAGGCAGAGGAGAGAGGTCCCGTAACAGACAATCTGGCTTCATGTCAGCAGAGAATCAGTCTGCATGTCATAGCAGAGAATCAGGCTTCACGTCACCCACCACTGCAACAGTCCATTGTCATAAATTTAGGCCCAGCACTAGTGTTGAGCGGCATGTCCCATATTCGAATTCGCGAAATTTTGTGAATATTCGAAAGAATATTCGTAAAATATTCGCGATTATTCAAATTCGTTATTATTTCGCATATGCGATAATTCGAATTTTCGCATCGCATAATACATATGCTATGCAAAATTCACATGTGCGCTAATGAAATCGCCTTACGAAGATTCGCAACTCAATTCAATCACTAATGTATGAATGCAATGCCCTTTGCCTCTGTTCTGGGACAAGTGTAGATATTCGCATGTGCGCTAATAAAATCGCCTTACGAAGATTCGCACCTCAATCACTTTCTAGGGAATGTGAGACTTTTGGGAATCAATCGAGATACAGTGGGGGGTGATGACAGTAGTTGACAGAGTACAGATCAATGTAATCTGTAAGGTGGAAAGTAAAATAAAAAATACGAATTTTCGTTAATCGAATTTTACGAAGTTCTACGTATTCGCGAATATGGTGCTATACTATATGAATGCACAGGCCTTTGCCTCTCTGTTCTGGGGACAAGTGTAGATATTTGCATTTGCGTTAATAAAATCGCCTTACGAAGATTCGCAGCTCAATTCAATCACTAATGTATGAATGCAAAGCCCTTTGCCTCTGTTCTGGGACAAGTGTAGATATTCGCATGTGCGCTAATAAAATCGCCTTACGAAGATTCGCAACTCAATTCACTAATGTATGAATGCAAAGCCCTTTGCCTCTGTTCTGGGACGTGCCGATATTCGCATGTGCGCTAATAAAATCGCCTTACGAAGATTCGCGCCTCAATCACTTTCTAGGCAATGTGAGTAAGATCTGAGCTGTTGGACCTTTGGGAAACAATCAATTATATGTGTACTGTAATTTTGTGGGGGGGGGGGGAAAAACAAAAAACGAATATTCGTTTTTACGAATATATAGCACTATATTCGAAATATTCGCGAAATCGCGAAGTTGCGATATTCGCGAAAAAAAATTGCTTTTCGAATATTCGCGCTCAACACTACCCAGCACCCAGGCAGAGGAGAGAGGTCCCGTAACAGACAATCTGGCTTCATGTCAGCAGAGAATCAGTCTGCATGTCATAGCAGAGAATGAGGCTTCACGTCAGCCACCACTGCAACAGTCCATTGGCATATATTTAGGCCCAGCACCCAGGCAGAGGAGGGAGGTCCCGTAACAGAGAATCTGTCTTCATGTCAGCAGAGAATTAGTCTGCATGTCATAGCAGAGAATGAGGCTTCACGTCAGCCACCACTGCAACAGTCCATTGGCATATATTTAGGCCCAGCACACACACAGGCAGAGGAGAGAGGTCCCGTAACAGAGAATCTGGCTTCATGTCAGCAGAGAATTAGTCTGCATGTCATAGCAGAGAATGAGGCTTCACGTCAGCCACCACTGCAACAGTCCATTGGCATATATTTAGGCCCAGCACACACACAGGCAGAGGAGAGAGGTCCCGTAACAGAGAATCTGGCTTCATGTCAGCAGAGAATCAGTCTGCATGTCATAGCAGAGAATGAGGCTTCACGTCAGCCACCACTGCAACAGTCCATTGGCATATATTTAGGCCCAGCACCCAGGCAGAGGAGGGAGGTCCCGTAACAGAGAATCTGTCTTCATGTCAGCAGAGAATTAGTCTGCATGTCATAGCAGAGAATGAGGCTTCACGTCAGCCACCACTGCAACAGTCCATTGGCATATATTTAGGCCCAGCACACACAGGCAGAGGAGAGAGGTCCCGTAACAGAGAATCTGGCTTCATGTCAGCAGAGAATTAGTCTGCATGTCATAGCAGAGAATGAGGCTTCACGTCAGCCACCACTGCAACAGTCCATTGGCATATATTTAGGCCCAGCACACACACAGGCAGAGGAGAGAGGTCCCGTAACAGAGAATCTGGCTTCATGTCAGCAGAGAATCAGTCTGCATGTCATAGCAGAGAATGAGGCTTCACGTCAGCCACCACTGCAACAGTCCATTGGCATATATTTAGGCCCAGCACCCAGGCAGAGGAGGGAGGTCCCGTAACAGAGAATCTGTCTTCATGTCAGCAGAGAATTAGTCTGCATGTCATAGCAGAGAATGAGGCTTCACGTCAGCCACCACTGCAACAGTCCATTGGCATATATTTAGGCCCAGCACCCAGGCAGAGGAGGGAGGTCCCGTAACAGAGAATCTGTCTTCATGTCAGCAGAGAATTAGTCTGCATGTCATAGCAGAGAATGAGGCTTCACGTCAGCCACCACTGCAACAGTCCATTGGCATATATTTAGGCCCAGCACACACACAGGCAGAGGAGAGAGGTCCCGTAACAGAGAATCTGGCTTCATGTCAGCAGAGAATCAGTCTGCATGTCATAGCAGAGAATGAGGCTTCACGTCAGCCACCACTGCAACAGTCCATTGGCATATATTTAGGCCCAGCACACACACAGGCAGAGGAGAGAGGTCCCGTAACAGAGGATCTGGCTTCATGTCAGCAGAGAATCAGTCTGCATGTCATAGCAGAGAATCAGGCTTCACGTCAGCCACCACTGCAACAGTCCATTGTCATAAATTTAGGCCCAGCACCCAGGCAGAGGAGAGAGGTCCCGTAACAGAGAATCTGGCTTCATGTCAGCAGAGAATCAGTCTTCATATCATAGCAGAGAATCAGGCTTCACGTCACCCACCACTGTAAGAGTCAATTTTCATAAATTTAGGCCCAGAACCCAGGCAGAGGAGAAAGGTCCCGTAACAGACAATCTGGCTTCATGTCAGCAGAGAATCAGTCTTCATATCATAGCAGAGAATCAGGCTTCACGTCACCCACCACTGCAACAGTCCATTGGCATATATTTAGGCCTAGCACACAGGCAGAGCAGAGAGGTCCCGTAACAGACAATCTGGCTTCATGACAGCAGAGAATCAGTCTGCATGTCATAGCAGAGAATCAGGCTTCACGTCAGCCACCACTGCAACAGTCCATTGTCATAAATTTAGGCCCAGCACCCAGGCAGAGGAGAGAGGTCCCGTAACAGAGGATCTGGCTTCATGTCAGCAGAGAATCAGTCTGCATGTCATAGCAGAGAATGAGGCTTCACGTCAGCCACCACTGCAACAGTCCATTGTCATAAATTTAGGCCCAGCACCCAGGCAGAGGAGAGAGGTCCCGTAACAGAGGATCTGGCTTCATGTCAGCAGAGAATCAGTCTGCATGTCATAGCAGAGAATGAGGCTTCACGTCAGCCACCACTGCAACAGTCCATTGTCATAAATTTAGGCCCAGCACCCAGGCAGAGGAGAGAGGTCCCGTAACAGACAATCTGGCTTCATGTCAGCAGAGAATTAGTCTGCATGTCATAGCAGAGAATGAGGCTTCACGTCAGCCACCACTGCAACAGTCCATTGGCATATATTTAGGCCTAGCACACAGGCAGAGGAGAGAGGTCCCGTAACAGACAATCTGGCTTCATGTCAGCAGAGAATCAGTCTGCATGTCATAGCAGAGAATGAGGCTTCACGTCACCCACCACTGCAACAATCCATTGGCATATATTTAGGCCTAGCACACAGGCAGAGCAGAGAGGTCCCGTAACAGACAATCTGGCTTCATGACAGCAGAGAATCAGTCTGCATGTCATAGCAGAGAATGAGGCTTCACGTCAGCCACCACTGCAACAGTCCATTGGCATATATTTAGGCCTAGCACACAGGCAGAGGAGAGAGGTCCCGTAACAGACAATCTGGCTTCATGTCAGCAGAGAATCAGTCTGCATGTCATAGCAGAGAATGAGGCTTCACGTCACCCACCACTGCAACAGTCCATTGGCATATATTTAGGCCTAGCACACAGGCAGAGCAGAGAGGTCCCGTAACAGACAATCTGGCTTCATGACAGCAGAGAATCAGTCTGCATGTCATAGCAGAGAATGAGGCTTCACGTCAGCCACCACTGCAACAGTCCATTGGCATATATTTAGGCCTAGCACACAGGCAGAGCAGAGAGGTCCCGTAACAGACAATCTGGCTTCATGTCAGCAGAGAATCAGTCTGCATGTCATAGCAGAGAATCAGGCTTCACGTCAGCCACCACTGCAACAGTCCATTGTCATAAATTTAGGCCCAGCACCCAGGCAGAGGAGAGAGGTCCCGTAACAGACAATCTGGCTTCATGTCAGCAGAGAATTAGTCTGCATGTCATAGCAGAGAATCAGGCTTCATGTCAGCCACCACTGCAACAGTCCATTGGCATATATTTAGGCCTAGCACACAGGCAGAGGAGAGGTTCATTCAACTTTGGGTAGCCTCGCAATATAATGGTAAAATGAAAATAAAAATAGGATTGAATGAGGAAGTGCCCTGGAGTCCAATAATATATGGTTATGGGGAGGTAGTTAATGTCTAATCTGGACAAGGGACGGACAGGTCCTGTGGGATCCATGCCTGGTTCATTTTTATGAACGTCAGCTTGTCCACATTGGCTGTAGACAGGCGGCTGCGTTTGTCTGTAATGACGCCCCCTGCCGTGCTGAATACACGTTCAGACAAAACGCTGGCTGCCGGGCAGGCCAGCACCTCCAAGGCATAAAAGGCTAGCTCTGGCCACGTGGACAATTTAGAGACCCAGAAGTTGAATGGGGCCGAACCATCAGTCAGTACGTGGAGGGGTGTGCACACGTACTGTTCCACCATGTTAGTGAAATGTTGCCTCCTGCTAACACGTTGCGTATCAGGTGGTGGTGCAGTTAGCTGTGGCGTGTTGACAAAAGTTTTCCACATCTCTGCCATGCTAACCCTGCCCTCAGAGGAGCTGGCCGTGACACAGCTGCCTTGGCGACCTCTTGCTCCTCCTCTGCCTTGGCCTTGGGCTTCCACTTGTTCCCCTGTGACATTTGGGAATGCTCTCAGTAGCGCGTCTACCAACGTGCGCTTGTACTCGCGCATCTTCCTATCACGCTCCAGTGCAGGAAGTAAGGTGGGCACATTGTCTTTGTAGCGTGGATCCAGCAGGGTGGCAACCCAGTAGTCCGCACAGGTTAAAATGTGGGCAACTCTGCTGTCGTTGCGCAGGCACTGCAGCATGTAGTCGCTCATGTGTGCCAGGCTGCCCAGGGATAAGGACAAGCTGTCCTCTGTGGGAGGCGTATCGTCATCGTCCTGCCTTTCCCCCCAGCCACGCACCAGTGATGGACCCGAGCTGCGTTGGGTGCCACCCCGCTGTGACCATGCTTCATCCTCATCCTCCTCCACCTCCTCCTCATCCTCGTCCTCCTCGTCCTCCAGTAGTGGGCCCTGGCTGGCCACATTTGTACCTGGCCTCTGCTGTTGCCAAAAACCTCCCTCTGAGTCACTTCGAAGAGACTGGCCTGAAAGTGCTAAAAATGACCCCTCTTCCTCCTCCTCCTCCTCCTCCTCCTGGGCCACCTCCTCTTCCATCATCGCCCTAAGTGTTTTCTCAAGGAGACATAGAAGTGGTATTGTAACGCTGATAACGGTGTCATCGCCACTGGCCATGTTGGTGGAGTACTCGAAACAGCGCAACAGGGCACACAGGTCTCGCATGGAGGCCCAGTCATTGGTGGTGAAGTGGTGCTGTTCTGTAGTGCGACTGACCCGTGCGTGCTGCAGCTGAAACTCCACTATGGCCTGCTGCTGCTCGCACAGTCTGTCCAGCATGTGCAAGGTGGAGTTCCACCTGGTGGGCACGTCGCATATGAGGCGGTGAGCGGGAAGGCCGAAGTTACGCTGTAGCGCAGACAGGCGAGCAGCAGCAGGATGTGAACGCCGGAAGCGCGAACAGACGGCCCGCACTTTATGCAGCAGCTCTGACATGTCGGGGTAGTTGTGAATGAACTTCTGCACCACCAAATTCAGCACATGCGCCAAGCAAGGGATGTGCGTCAAATTGGCTAGTCCCAGAGCTGCAACGAGATTTCGCCCATTATCACACACCACCAGGCCGGGCTTGAGGCTCACCGGCAGCAACCACTCGTCGGTCTGTTGTTCTATACCCCGCCACAACTCCTGTGCGGTGTGGGGCCTGTCCCCCAAACATATGAGTTTCAGAATGGCCTGCTGACGTTTACCCCGGGCTGTGCTGAAGTTGGTGGTGAAGGTGTGTGGCTGACTGGATGAGCAGGTGGAAGAAGAGGAGGAGGAAGCCGAGAAGGAGGAGGTGGCAACAGGAGGCAAAGAATGTTGCCCTGCGATCCTTGGCGGCGGAAGGACGTGCGCCAAACAGCTCTCCGCCTGGGGCCCAGCTGCCACTACATTTACCCAGTGTGCAGTTAGGGAGATATAGCGTCCCTGGCCGTGCTTACTGGTCCACGTATCTGTGGTTAGGTGGACCTTGCCACAGATGGCGTTGCGCAGTGCACACTTGATTTTATCGGATACTTGGTTGTGCAGGGAAGGCACGGCTCTCTTGGAGAAGTAGTGCCGGCTGGGAACAACATACTGTGGGACAGCAAGCGACATGAGCTGTTTGAAGCTGTCTGTGTCCACCAGCCTAAATGACAGCATTTCATAGGCCAGTAGTTTAGAAATGCTGGCATTCAGGGCCAGGGATCGAGGGTGGCTAGGTGGGAATTTACGCTTTCTATCAAATGTTTGTGAGATGGAGAGCTGAACGCTGGCGTGTGACATGGTTGAGACGCTTGGTGACGGAGGTGGTGGTGGTGGTGTTGGTGGTACATCCCCTGTTTGCTGGGCGGCAGGTGCCAACGTTCCTCCAGAGGCGGAGGAAGAGGCCGAGGCGGCAGCAGCAGAATAGGCCGAGGCGGCAGCAGCAGAAGAGGTAGCAGGGGGAGCCTGAGTGACTTCCTTGGTTTTAAGGTGTTTACTCCACTGCAGTTCATGCTTTGCATGCAGGTGCCTGGTCATGCAGGTTGTGCTCAGGTTCAGAACGTTAATGCCTCGCTTCAGGCTCTGATGGCACAGCGTGCAAACCACTCGGGTCTTGTCGTCAGCACATTGTTTGAAGAAGTGCCATGCCAGGGAACTCCTTGAAGCTGCCTTTGGGGTGCTCGGTCCCAGATGGCGGCGGTCAGTAGCAGGCGGAGTCTCTTGGCGGCGGGTGTTCTGCTTTTGCCCACTGCTCCCTCTTTTGCTACGCTGTTGGCTCGGTCTCACCACTGCCTCTTCCTCCGAACTGTGAAAGTCAGTGGCACGACCTTCATTCCATGTGGGGTCTAGGACCTCATCGTCCCCTGCATCGTCTTCCACCCAGTCTTGATCCCTGACCTCCTGTTCAGTCTGCACACTGCAGAAAGACGCAGCAGTTGGCACCTGTGTTTCGTCATCATCAGAGACATGCTGAGGTGGTATTCCCATGTCCTCATCATCAGGAAACATAAGTGGTTGTGCGTCAGTGCATTCTATGTCTTTCACCGCTGGGGAAGGGCTAGGTGGATGCCCTTGGGAAACCCTGCCAGCGGAGTCTTCAAACAGCATAAGAGACTGCTGCATAACTTGAGGCTGAGACAGTTTCCCTGGTATGCATGGGGGTGATGTGACAGACTGATGGGGTTGGTTTTCAGGCGCCATCTGTGCGCTTTCTGCAGAAGACTGGGTGGGAGATAATGTGAACGTGCTGGATCCACTGTCGGCCACCCAATTGACTAATGCCTGTACCTGCTCAGGCCTTACCATCCTTAGAACGGCATTGGGCCCCACCATATATCGCTGTAAATTCTGGCGGCTACTGGGACCTGAGGTAGTTGGTACACTAGGACGTGTGGATGTGGCAGAACGGCCACGTCCTCTCCCAGCACCAGAGGGTCCACTAACACCACCACGACCATGTCCACGTCCGCGTCCCTTACTAGATGTTTTTCTCATTGTTATGGTTCACCACAACAACAAATATATTATTTGGCCCAATGTATTGTATTCAAATTCAGCGGGATATAAATTTGAGGCCTAGTATTTAGGCGCTGGGTGACCGGTATGGATTTAGTGACAGAATTAGACTTGGAAATGCACAGAAGCGTGTGTGTGAAGTTATTCTGAATGACCCTATGTGCACCTTGAATATTATATACCCTTTTAGGGATAGATTTCAAATAGCTCTGATATAGCAGAAACCACTAAATTATGAAATTGCTAAATTGGGAATTGTATTTCAACCCAGAACAAGAAATGTGCTTGAACGGACACTAAATAACTCGCCCAGCTACAGCACTAGGGACAGATTTAGCTGGATATAAATTTGAGGCCTAGTATTTAGGCGCTGGGTGACCGGTATGGATTTAGTGACAGAATTAGACTTGGAAATGCACAGAAGCGTGTGTGTGAAGTTATTCTGAATGACCCTATGTGCACCTTGAATATTATATACCCTTTTAGGGATAGATTTCAAATAGCTCTGATATAGCAGAAACCACTAAATTATGAAATTGCTAAATTGGGAATTGTATTTCAACCCAGAACAAGAAATGTGCTTGAACGGACACTAAATAACTCGCCCAGCTACAGCACTAGGGACAGATTTAGCTGGATATAAATTTGAGGCCTAGTATTTAGGCGCTGGGTGACCGGTATGGATTTAGTGACAGAATTAGACTTGGAAATGCACAGAAGCGTGTGTGTGAAGTTATTCTGAATGACCCTATGTGCACCTTGAATATTATATACCCTTTTAGGGATAGATTTCAAATAGCTCTGATATAGCAGAAACCACTAAATTATGAAATTGCTAAATTGGGAATTGTATTTCAACCCAGAACAAGAAATGTGCTTGAACGGACACTAAATAACTCGCCCAGCTACAGCACTAACGAGAGATTTAGCAGGATATAAATTTGAGGCCTAGTATTTAGGCGCTGGGTGACAGGTATGGGTTTAGTGACAGAATTAGACTTGGAAATACACAGTAGCGGGTGTGTGTGAAGTTATTCTGAATGACCCAATGTGCACCTTGAATATTATATACCCTTTTAGGGATAGATTTCAAATAGCTCTGATATAGCAGAAACCACTAAATTATGAAATTGCTAAATTGGGAATTGTATTTCAACCCAGAACAAGAAATGTGCTTGAACGGACACTAAATAACTCGCCCAGCTACAGCACTAACGAGAGATTTAGCAGGATATAAATTTGAGGCCTAGTATTTAGGCGCTGGGTGACAGGTATGGGTTTAGTGACAGAATTAGACTTGGAAATACACAGTAGCGGGTGTGTGTGAAGTTATTCTGAATGACCCAATGTGCACCTTGAATATTATATACCCTTTTAGGGATAGATTTCAAATAGCTCTGATATAGCAGAAACCACTAAATTATGAAATTGCTAAATTGGGAATTGTATTTCAACCCAGAACAAGAAATGTGCTTGAACGGACACTAAATAACTCGCCCAGCTACAGCACTAACGAGAGATTTAGCTGGATATAAATTTGAGGCCTAGTATTTAGGCGCTGGGTGACAGGTATGGGTTTAGTGACAGAATTAGACTTGGAAATACACAGTAGCGGGTGTGTGTGAAGTTATTCTGAATGACCCAATGTGCACCTTGAATATTATATACCCTTTTAGGGATAGATTTCAAATAGCTCTGATATAGCAGAAACCACTAAATTATGAAATTGCTAAATTGGGAATTGTATTTCAACCCAGAACAAGAAATGTGCTTGAACGGACACTAAATAACTCGCCCAGCTACAGCACTAACGAGAGATTTAGCAGGATATAAATTTGAGGCCTAGTATTTAGGCGCTGGGTGACAGGTATGGGTTTAGTGACAGAATTAGACTTGGAAATACACAGTAGCGGGTGTGTGTGAAGTTATTCTGAATGACCCAATGTGCACCTTGAATATTATATACCCTTTTAGGGATAGATTTCAAATAGCTCTGATATAGCAGAAACCACTAAATTATGAAATTGCTAAATTGGGAATTGTATTTCAACCCAGAACAAGAAATGTGCTTGAACGGACACTAAATAACTCGCCCAGCTACAGCACTAAGGACAGATTTAGCTGGATATAAATTTGAGGCCTAGTATTTAGGCGCTGGGTGACAGGTATGGGTTTAGTGACAGAATTAGACTTGGAAATACACAGTAGCGGGTGTGTGTGAAGTTATTCTGAATGACCCAATGTGCACCTTGAATATTATATACCCTTTTAGGGATAGATTTCAAATAGCTCTGATATAGCAGAAACCACTAAATTATGAAATTGCTAAATTGGGAATTGTATTTCAACCCAGAACAAGAAATGTGCTTGAACGGACACTAAATAACTCGCCCAGCTACAGCACTAACGAGAGATTTAGCAGGATATAAATTTGAGGCCTAGTATTTAGGCGCTGGGTGACAGGTATGGGTTTAGTGCCAGAATTAGACTTGGAAATACACAGTAGCGGGTGTGTGTGAAGTTATTCTGAATGACCCAATGTGCACCTTGAATATTATATACCCTTTTAGGGATAGATTTCAAATAGCTCTGATATAGCAGAAACCACTAAATTATGAAAATGCTAAATTGGGAATTGTATTTCAACCCAGAACAAGAAATGTGCTTGAACGGACACTAAATAACTCGCCCAGCTACAGCACTAAGGACAGATTTAGCTGGATATAAATTTGAGGCCTAGTATTTAGGCGCTGGGTGACAGGTATGGGTTTAGTGACAGAATTAGACTTGGAAATGCACAGTAGCGGGTGTGTGAAGTTATTCTGAATGACCCTATGTGCACCTTGAATATTATATACCCTTTTAGGGATAGATTTCAAATAGCTCTGATACAGCAGAAACCACTAAATTTTTAAATTGCTAAATTGGGAATTGTATTTCAACCCAGAACAAAAAATGTGCTTTGACGGACACTAAATAACTTTCCCAGCCACAACAGGACAGCGGTAACGAGAGATTTAGCGGGATATAAATTTGAGGCCTAGTATTTAGGCGCTGGGTGACCGGTATGGATTTAGTGACAGAATTAGACTGGGATATGGCCAAAAAATAACCACACTATTGCTGGTTAAATGCACTTGGTGATGGGCGCAGCTTGCCCCTGATGTAGTATATGGCCAAAAAATGAACAGACTATTGCTGGTTAAATGCACTTGGTGTCACAGCTTGACCAACCACACTACTGAGGGTTAAATGCACTTGGTGACGGGCGCAGCTTGCCCCTGATTTAGTATATGGCCAAAAAATGAACAGACTATTGCTGGTTAAATGCACTTGGTGTGATAGCTTGACCAACCACACTACTGAGGGTTAAATGCACTTGGTGTGACAGCTTCACCCTGATGTAGGCTTTAGCCAAAAAACAACCACACCATTGAGGGTTAAATGCACTTGGTCGCAGCTTGTGCTGGCGCACCACAAGACACAAAATGGCCGCCGATCACCCCAGAAAAATGTGACTGACAAACGGTCTGGGCAGCCTAAAAACAGTGAGCAATTGAGGATCAGCAGCTCAATGATCCACAGCTGCAGATCGATCAGTTAATCAAGTCCTTTGGAGGAGTTAATCTGCCTAATCTCGCCCTACTGTCGCAGCCGCAACCTCTCCCTACGCTAATCAGAGCAGAGTGACAGGCGGCGCTATTTGACTCCAGCTTAAATAGAGGCTGGGTCACATGGTGCTCTGGCCAATCACAGCCATGCCAATAGTAGGCATGGCTGTGATGGCCTCTTCGGGCAAGTAGTATGACGCCTGTTGATTGGCTGCTTAGCAGCCTTTCAAAAAGCGCCAAGAAAGCGTCACAAAAGCGCGAAGAAAGCGACGAACACCGAACCCGAACCCGGACTTTTACGAAAATGTCCGGGTTCGGGTCCGTGTCACGGACACCCCAAAATTCGGTACGAACCCGAACTATACAGTTCGAGTTCGCTCATCCCTAATCACGAGGTGTCCAGGCCCCGAGGCAGCAAAGCACCTCCAAGCCATGATGTCCCCTCCACCATGCTTCACAGTTGAGATCAGGTTTTGGTGCAAAGCGTTATTTGTCCTTCAAATACAACATTATGGAAGGACACCATGAAGGAAGCTCCTGCTATCAAAATAAATCTAATATTCTCCATCAATCCTATAGAAGTGAATGGAGCTGTGGACCGACATGCACACTACAGCACCATTCAGAGAGGGGACTTGGGACCCTCCAGTCTTAGAATGTCCAGGGTCCAATACTATCTTTATCACTTATCCTGCATATACAGGTCCTTCTAAAAAAATTAGCATATTGTGATAAAGTTCATTATTTTCTGTAATGTACTGATAAACATTAGACTTTCATATATTTTAGATTCATTACACACAACTGAAGTAGTTCAAGCCTTTTATTGTTTTAATATTGATGATTTTGGCATACAGCTCATGAAAACCCCAAATTCCTATCTCAAAAAATTAGCATATCATGAAAAGGTTCTCTAAACGAGCTATTAACCTAATCATCTGAATCAACTAATTAACTCTAAACACCTGCAAAAGATTCCTGAGGCTTTTAAAAACTCCCAGCCTGGTTCATTACTCAAAACCGCAATCATGGGTAAGACTGCCAACCTGACTGCTGTCCAGAAGGCCATCATTGACACCCTCAAGCAAGAGGGTAAGACACAGAAAGAAATTTCTGAACGAATAGGCTGTTCCCAGAGTCCTGTATCAAGGCACCTCAGTGGGAAGTCTGTGGGAAGGAAAAAGTGTGGCAGAAAACGCTGCACAACGAGAAGAGGTGACCGGACCCTGAGGAAGATTGTGGAGAAGGACCGATTCCAGACCTTGGGGGACCTGCGGAAGCAGTGGACTGAGTCTGGAGTAGAAACATCCAGAGCCACCGTGTACAGGCGTGTGCAGGAAATGGGCTACAGGTGCCGCATTCCCCAGGTCAAGCCACTTTTGAACCAGAAACAGCGGCAGAAGCGCCTGACCTGGGCTACAGAGAAGCAGCACTGGACTGTTGCATGTCATTCGGAAATCAAGGTGCCAGAGTCTGGAGGAAGACTGGGAAGAGGGAAATGCCAAAATGCCTGAAGTCCAGTGTCAAGTACCCACAGTCAGTGATGGTCTGGGGTGCCATGTCAGCTGCTGGTGTTGGTCCACTGTGTTTTATCAAGGGCAGGGTCAATGCAGCTAGCTATCAGGAGATTTTGGAGCACTTCATGCTTCCATCTGCTGAAAAGCTTTATGGAGATGAAGATTTCATTTTTCAGCACGACCTGGCACCTGCTCACAGTGCCAAAACCACTGGTAAATGGTTTACTGACCATGGTATTACTGTGCTCAATTGGCCTGCCAACTTTCCTGACCTGAACCCCATAGAGAATCTGTGGGATATTGGGAAGAGAAAGTTGAGAGACGCAAGACCCAACACTCTGGATGAGCTTAAGGCCGCTATCGAAGCATCCTGGGCCTCCATAACACCTCAGCAGTGCCACAGGCTGATTGCCTCCATGCCACGCCGCATTGAAGCAGTCATTTCTGCAAAAGGATTCCCGACCAAGTATTGAGTGCATAACTGAACAGAATTATTTGAAGGTTGACTTTTTTTGTATTAAAAACACTTTTCTTTTATTGGTCGGATGAAATATGCTAATTTTTTTAGATAGGAAATTTGGGTTTTCATGAGCTGTATGCCAAAATCATCAATATTAAAACAATAAAAGGCTTGAACTACTTCAGTTGGTGTGTAATGAATCTAAAATATATGAAAGCCTAATGTTTATCAGTACATTACAGAAAATAATGAACTTTATCACAATATGCAAATTTTTTTAGAAGGACCTGTAGGTGACAAATACTTTTGATGGGGTAACCCATTTAGGCTGACTGATCCACTTTCACTAAATAGTATAAATTATGTGAGTCAGAGAACGTATCGGATAAGTGTTACATAGAGAATAAGGGTTAACTGGCAGCTTAGGGGGCGTGCACTCTTACAGGGCATGTCTATTCTACTGTAGCTGGTAGCAGTTGAAGGATGAACCTGAGCATCTGCTTCCATCTCAGTGAGCAGGACAGAGAAATTAGAAAAAGAGCAAACAGCAGGTGGCGCTATACAGATAGATAATAATAATAACTCACTGGCTATACAAAATTTTTACTTACATGCCACTGCAAATGTAATCAGATCCAGGTGCTGGTTTTAAAAATTCTGAATATTTTTCATGGGCCAACCCCTTAAATGTTGTATTTATTTTTGATTTAATATAAAGTTAAAAGAGAGTTATTGCAATATTCATTCAAGAGTGCACAAGGGCAGAGAATGTAGGAAATTGTCACTCCCATCAGTCAAACTTGATTGACACGTGTGGTCACCTGCATGCAGGGGGTCACTAAAAGGACAGCAAGTAGTGTCATATCAATATACATTACACGTGGCATCTGCTACATCTACTGTATATTCTCACTTCTTAAAGGATCCTACAGCTTTATGTACTGCATGCAGTGGTGAACTTCAATGGAAACAGACCGCACGACTGCTACAGGGCCCGGGGGAGGGGGGCCAAGAGCTGAACTGCTTCTTACTGATGTAAAAACTCTATTTTCAAATCGCCACCACTAGGGGGAGCTCAGGCTAAACAGAGGATTACAGCAATTGTATGAATTCCAATGCACCGAGCTCCCCCTAGTGGTGGCTGTAGGCAGTCAGCTTTGTAATACAAGAAAATGCGATTTATCAATGTATTTATGGCAGTTGTCTCGTGTAAATACATTGAGATATACGGTGGTCAAAATGAGCACCATATTTATGAAGCACCTGTTCCATTTTACTGACAAAGAAGTCAGATAAAGTGAGCGACGCCAGGTGAGACTTTTTTTTATTATATGTACTTTTCAAAAAAAATTTCCTTCACCTAATAAAGTATTTCAATTTGCGTTCTGCATTGCCTGAGAGCAATTGTCACACTTATACTGGAAAACAAGACGGTGCAGAGGGACCCATACTAAGTTTTGCAATGGGGCCCTATGAGATTTGTGTACACCCCTGACTGTATGATTTAGTGAATGCTGTGATTGCTGTTAGTAGGAAGTCTCTGATAGAGATAGCCTAGCATAGCACTATTTCAATTGTCAGCACTATTTACTGCACTGTCTTCTTTTCATTCCGTCACTAAGTAATTGGGAAGCGTTCGGCCGGTGAACTCCACTCTAAGGTCCAGTTGGCAGCGATGAGTTGTCAATAAACTTGCTATCACTAATTAATGTAATGTGATTTTTTTGGGTTACAGTAACAGGATGAAAAGTCTATAATGTCAGAGACCTGAGTGAAATCAAATATTAATGCAATGCAGTGAATGTTTTGTGCTGACCTCACATACAGACAATGGGAAAGCATCTTTTCAGCGTATTTGTATCCCTCAGAATTGGTGCTGACCAGACACACTCTGTGATATAGGAATTTAGCGAACAAACACAGAGTCAGTTAACGTTTAGAAACTTTTGGGAATCTTTTATTCAGAACTAGGCTCATAAACATAAACTTGTAAAAGGATATAAAGACAAAAGCATAAAAGATTAAAATGTACAAGATATAAAAATATCTCATCAAAAGTAAATACAAGACAAAATAAAAAGATGTTGAAGGTGCTGTACAGTTACAGTATATACAAGATAATAAATAGTAACTAAACAAGGTGTGGAAAAACTAACAAGCAATACAATTAAAGGGGTTTTCAGGTTATATGAAGTTTTCTCCTATTCACAAATTGTTCTTGGCTATCTCCAGCAGTTCCATGGAGAATGAATGGAGCGGCAGTGTGTATGCTTGACCTGGAGCTTCATTTATTTCGGGAGTATGTGCCATTCTTGTAATCAATGGGGGTCTCAGTGATTTAATATCTATCCCCGACATTGTAGATAGGAAATAACTTCATCTAACCCGAAAACCCCTTTAACAGTATTTCTTGTTAGGTTTTTTTGTATCTTTTTCATATACTACTTGTGATTAGGGTTGAAAAGTTTGTACCGAACTTTAGGATTTTTGGACCCTGAACCCGAACTTTTCAGTAAAAGTTCGGGTTCGAGTTCAGTGTTCGGCGATTTAATGGCGCTTTTTGAAAATCAACAAGCGTTTAACTCTTGTGCCCTTAGAAGCCATCACAGTCATGCCTACTAATGGCATGGCTGTGATTGGCCAGTGCAGCATGTGACCCAGCCTCTATATAAGCTGGAGTCACGTAGCGCCGCACATCACTTTGCTCTTACTAGTGTAGGGATAGGATGCTGCTGCTGTGAGGGAGAGAATAGGAAAGAATCTATCTGTTATCAGAACTTGTTAACTCTGCGATCTACAGCGATTGTGTTTTGTGGGTGCAGCGCAACATTTTTTTACCCTGACCTAAGCCCAGTGACACAGAAAAATAACTTTTATCCATCTGTTAGTTAGGTGAGCGGCGGCGGCCATTTTGTGCAAGTTCAGTGCACCAGCACAGCATATGTGCCAGGGACAATAATTTAACCCTGTTCTTTTAGTTAAGTGGGCAACATATACCCATTTTTTAAGGGCACCTGCACTGCATATGTGCCTGGGGAAGGCAAATTAATATAGGGAATCTTTCTGTGGGTTCAGGGACCCAGGGGGTGACATATAAAAACATTTTTCTGTAAACTACAATCCAAGTAAATCTATCTGTTAGATTCTGTGGGGACAAATTATAATTTTTTTTGATAAAAAGTACATTTGCGCCCTGCACTGCATTTGTGACAGTCAAATATAAGCTTTAAATACTGCTATTATATTCTGGGTTTAAAAAAAACACCCATTTTGTGCAAGACCCTACATTAGGGGCCTTTGCTGCATTTCTGAGAGTCCAATACAAGCGTTAAATACTGCTGTTATATTATGGTTTAAAAAAAACACCCATTTTGTGTAAGACATTACATTTGTGGCCCTTGCTGTGTTTCTGACAGTCCAATACAAGCGTTAGATACTGCAGTTATATTCTGGTTTTAAAAAAACACCCATTTTTCTGCAAGGCACTAGATTTGCGGCTTTTGCTGCATTAGTGACAGTCCAGTACAAGCGTTAAATACTGCAGTTATATTCTGGGTTTAAAAAAACACCCATTTTGTGAAAGACACTACATTTGGGGCCTTTGCTGCATTTGTGACAGTCAAATACAAGCTTTAAAGGGATTCTGTCACCTCGTTTTAGCCTATAGAGCTGTGGACATGCATGGCTAGATCGCCGCTAGCATATCTGCAATATACCTGTCACATAGCGCTGTTTTCTTTTATTATGTTGAAAAAATTATTTTATAGATATGTAAATTAGCCTGGTAAGGAGACCAAGGGGCTGTACTAACCTTCTTGGAGCCCAGCAACGCCCCAAGTGAAGGAGCCCAGTACCGCCTGCGTCCTCCGAATCTCCTCCTTGCTCACAAAGTTAGGTCGCCGTAATCTCGCGATGCGTGTGACCTCACGAAAATTTTCCTCTTTATGACACCGGCACTGCCTTACTGTTAGTGAACTTAATTGTTGACTCTTGGCGGTTACATTGTCCCCTGACATAAACCATAGTTAGTTTGGTTAGTGAACACAAAGAATGAGGAAAGCATCAAATAAGATACGTGGCCCCAGGTCGTGGTGATGCTGGTGGAGCTCCTGTTGCAGGGAGAGGACGTAGTCGATCTGTGCCAGCTACACGCACAAGTGAAACACCTTCCTCAGGTGCGAGTAGGCGACAGAACCTTCAGCGTTATTTGGTAGGAACGAATGCGGCTCTACGAATGGTGAGGCCAGATCAAGTACAGGAGATAGTAGATTGGGTGGCTGACAGTGCCTCCAGTTCCTTTACATTGTCTCCCACCCAGTCTTCTGCTGAAAGATCTGAGTTGGCACCTGCAGCCCATGTCCATCTGTCTTTCACCTCACCTTCTTGCAAATCAGCCAAGCAGTCTGAGCCCCAAGTCATGCAGCAGTCCCTCCTGCTTTTTGATGACTCTGCTAGCAGGGTTTCCCAGGGCCATCCACATAGCCCTGCCCCAGAAGTGGAAGAGATTGAGTGCACCGATGCCCAACCACTTATGTTTCAGGAGGAGTACATGGGAGGACCACCGCAGCAAGTCTCGGATGATGACGAAACACAGGTGCCAACTGCTGTGGCTTTCTGCAGTGTGGAGACCGACAAGGAGGGCAGGGGTGAAGACTTGGTGGAAGATGATGTGGATGACAATGAGGTCCTCAACCCCACATGGAATGAAGGCCATGTGAGGGACCTGTCTTGTTCGGAAGAAGAGGCGGTGGTCGCACAGAGCCACCACCACAGCAGAAGAGGGAGCAGGGTGCAAAAGCGGAGCGGCCATCTCCTAGACAGTACGCCTTCTACTGCCCACCACAGCAAGGCACCAAGCACACCAAAGCCAGCTCCAAGGAGTTCCCTGGCTGGCAGTTCTTCAGACAATGTGCTGATGACAAGACACGGGTGGTTTGCACGCTATGCAATCAGAGCCTGAAGCGAGGCATAAACGTTCTCAACCTGAGCACAACCTGCATGACAAGGCATTTAAGTCCAAAGCATGAGCTGCAGTGGAGTAGACACCTCAAAAACCAAGACAGGTCTCTGGCTCCTCCTGCTTCCTCTTCTGTAGCAGTCTCGGCCTCTTCATCCCCCTCTGGAATGACAGTGGCACTTGCCACCCCGCAAACAGAGGATGTGCCAGCAACGCCACCACCTGGGTCACCAAGCATCTCCACAATGTCCCGTGGAAGCGTTCAACTGTCTATCTCCCAAACACTGGAGCGAAAGAGGAAGTACCCCCCTACCCACCCGCCATCCCTGGCCCTGAATGCCAGCATTACAAAATTACTGGCGTTTGAAATGCTGTCATTCTGTCTGGTGGAGACGGAGAGTTTTAAAAGCCTTATGGCGGTGGCTGTCCCACAGTACGTCGTGCCCAGCCACCACTACTTTTCCAGGTGAGCCATCCCTTCCCTGCACAACCAAGTGGGGGACCAAATCAGGTGGGCACTGCGCAACGCCATCTATAACAAGGTCCACCTCATTACGGATACGTGGACCAGTAAGCACGGTCAGGGATGTTATAGCTCCCTAACAGCACACTGGGTAAATGCAGTGGCGGCTGGGCCTGAGGCAGATAGCAGTTTGGCGCATGTCCTTCCACCACAGAGGATTGCAGGGCACTTCTCTTTGCCTCCTGTTGCTTCCTTCTCCTACTCCGCTTCCTCATCCTCTACCACCTCCTCATCCGGTCAGCGTAACACCTTCACCACCAACTTCAGCAGGCAGTTTTAAAACGTATCTGTTTGGGGGACAAACCCCACACCGTGCAGGAGCTGCAGGAGCTGTGGACGGGCATGGAACAATAGACCGATGAATGGTTGGTGCCAGTGAGCCTCAAGCCCGGCCTGGTGGTGTGTGATAATGGGCGAAATCTCGTAGCAGCTCTGGGACTAGCCGGTTTGACGCAGATCCCTTGCCTGGCGCATGTGCTGAATTTGGTGGTGCAGAGGTTCCTGAAAAATTACCCCAATATGTCAGAGCTGCTGCAGAAAGTGCGGGCCGTCTGTGCGCACTTTTGGCGTTCTCACCCTGCTGCTGTTCACCTATCAGTGCTGCAGCGTAACTTCGGCCTTCCCGCTCACCGCCTCATATGCGACATGCCCACAAGGTGGAACTCCACCTTGGACATGCTGGCCAGACTGTGTGAGCAGCAGCAGGCAATAGTGGAGTTTCAGCTGCAGCACGCACGGGTGAGTCGCTGTGCAGAACAGCACCACTTCACTACCAATGAGTGGGCCTCCATGCGAGACCTGTGTGCCTTGTTGCGCTGTTCCGAGTACTCCACCAACATGGCCAGTGCCGATGATGCCGTTGTCAGCGTTACTATCCCACTTCTATGCCTCCTTGAAAAACGCTTCGGGCAATCATGGAAGAGGATGTGGCACAGGAGGAGGGGGAAGAGGGTTCATTTACAAGGTTTTCAGGCCAGTCATTCACAAGTGGCTCCAAGGGTAGGTTCTTACACCAACATATGCCAGGTACACAATTGTCCAGCCAGGGCACAGTTTTGGAGAATGAGGAGATGGAGGAGGAGGAACCGTGTTCACAGCAGGGTGGCACCAAAACCAGCTCATGGCCATCACTGGTGCATGGCTGTGGGGATACAGAGGACACAGACGATACACCTCCCACAGAGGACAGCTTGTCATTGCCTTTGGGCAGCCTAGCACACATGATCGATTACATGCTGCAGTGTCTCCGCAACGACCTCTGAGTTGGCCACATTCTAAGTTGTGCTGATTACTGGGTGGCTACAAGGCGAAGGCAGAGGAGGAGGAAGAGGTTGCCAACGCAGCTGGAGCACCGCCAGCACCTCAGAAGGCAGGGTTAGCATGGCCGAAATGTGGAAAAGCTTTTCAGCACGCCACAACAACCAGTACCACCAACTGATATGGAACATCTTAGCAGGAGGCAGCATTTCACCAACATGGTGGAGCAGTATGTGTGCACATGCCTACATGTACTGAATGATGGGTCTGCCCCCTTTAACTTCTGGGTCTCTAAATTGGGCACATGGCCTGAGCTTGCCCTTTACGCCTTGGAGGTGCTGGCCTGCCCTGCAGCCAGTGTATTGTTTGAACGTTTGTTTAGCATGTCTGGAGGGGGTTATCACAGACAAGCGCAGCCGCCTGTCCACAGCCAATGTGGACAAGCTCACGTTCATTAAAATGAACCAGGCATGGATCCCACAGGACTTGTCCATACCTTGTGCAGAATAGACATGTATACCGGCCTCACCCAGCCATTGTTATTCTCCGGCGCACTTTCTCATTGTTGTATTTTTTATATTTCCCAATGTTTTGGGGTGTACCCTAATAAAAAATTAAAATTAAATTAAAACCAAAAGCCAGTGTTGGCTACCTCGTCCTCCTCCACCACCCCTTCTACCTACACCACTACGTCCACCGTCTCCTCAACATCCTACTCCATATGGACCTCCACCTCCTACATCAAGATTATTATTTTTTATTTTTACGTATTTTATGTTCTTTTAAGTCATTTCACTAATTTGTCTGATACATTGTGTGGTGACATATCCCAAATTTTTGGCTGTGATATACCCCTGCTCTACATAGTGGACAGGGAAATACATTGCACTAATTTGTCTGTTACATTGTTGGGTGAAATTCACCAATTTTTGGCTGTGATATACCCCTGCTCTACACAGTGGACAGGGAAATACATTTCACTAAATTGTCTGTTACATTGTCGTGTGAAATTCACCAATTTTTGGCTGTGATATACCCCTGCTCTACATAGTGGACATGGAAATACATTTCACTAATTTGTCTGCTACATTGTCGGGTGAAATTCACCAATTTTTGGCTGTTATATACCCCTGCTCTACATAGTGGACATGGAAATACATTTCACTAATTTGTCTGTTACATTGGCGGGTGAAATTCACCAATGTTTGGCTGTGATATACCCCTGCTCTACATAGTGGACAGGGAAATACATTTCACTAATTCGACTGTTACACTGTCGGGGGAAATTCACAAATTTTTGGCTGTGATATACCCCTGCTCTACCTAGTGGACA
This sequence comes from Bufo gargarizans, assembly GCF_014858855.1. Classification (NCBI taxonomy): domain Eukaryota; kingdom Metazoa; phylum Chordata; class Amphibia; order Anura; family Bufonidae; genus Bufo; species Bufo gargarizans. Next base: position 6,534,458 of record NC_058080.1, read on the forward strand.
AGGAAATACATTTCACTAATTCATCTGTTACATTGTTGGGTGACAAATGCTCATCTTTTGCGCTAGAAAGTACATTTGCGGCCTACACTGCATTTAGGACAGTACGAATGGTGAGGCCAGAACAAGTATAGACGATAGTAGATTGGGGGCTGACAGTGCCTACAGTTCCTTAGCAATGTCTCCCACCCAGTCCTCTGCTGAAAGATCAGAGTTGGAACCTACAGCCCATGGCCATCTGTCTTTCTACTCACCCCCTTGCAAATCAGGCATGCAGTCTGAGCCCCAAGTCATGCAGCAGTCTCATGCTTTTTGATGACTCTGCTTGCAGGGTTTCCGTGGGCCATCCACATAGCCCTGCACCAGAAGTGGAAGAGATTGAGTGCACTGATGCCCAACCACTTATGTTTCAGGATGAGGATATGGGAAGACCACTGCAGCACGTCTCTGATGATGATAAAACACAGGTGCCAACTGCTGTGGCTTTCTGCAGTCTGCAGACCGACAAGGAGGACAGGGGTAAAGAGTGGGTGGAAGATGATGAGGAGGATGATGAGGTACTAGACCCCACATGGAATCAAGGTCATGCGAGTGACTTGTCTAGTTCGGAGGAAGAGGGGGTGGTCGTACAGAGGCACCAGTACAGCAAAAGAGGGAGCAGGGTGCAAAAGCGTCTGTTACATTCTTGGATGACATTTTACAATTTTTGCCATGAATAAACCCCTGCTCTGCATAAGTGACAATCGTCTTTAATTGACAGGCACCCCCTCCTTTCATTTGATCCTTCTGCTTTAATAACTTGTCCCACATTTCCGCTCGATCACATTTCAGCCATTGACCTCCCTTGGATGTGGTATCCCTTTCTCACACTACCTCTGCGGCGTGGAACCTTAATTCCCCGCTACCCGTGATCACCATGGTAGGCGGAGAAAAGGACATCGAAAGTTGATAGAGAAGATATCCAATTGGATCATAGATGTCACGGGGTCGTGCGATCAGGCAAAAGTTATCTAGATTCAACAAAACGGCAGCAGGGCCTCTCCTGTCTAACATTTCCAAGTCGAGTAGGAAGTGGGTAATTGCCGCGCACCCCCTCCTTTACTTGGAAGCTTCTGCTTCAATAATTTGTCCCACATTTCCGCTTGACCTCCCTTGGATGTGGTATCCCTTTCTAACACTACCTCTCCGGCGTGGAACCCTGATTCCCCGCTACCCGTGATCACCATGGTAGGCGCAGAAAAGGACATCGAAAGTTGATAGAGTAGATATCCAATTGGATCATGGATGTCACGGGGATGTGCGATCAGGCAGAAGTTCTCTAGAGTCAACAAAGCGGCAGCAGGGCCTCTCCTGTCTAACATTTCCAAATCCAAAATACCCCAGTGACATTCCCTGTAATTTTTTATTCATCATTCCAATAACAGGGCATCTTAAGAGTCCTTCATTGTTATTTATCGTCAATACCTCCCCGAGTCAGGAGTGGGTAATTGCTAATCGCCCCCTCCTTTACTTGCAAGCTTCTGCTTCAATAATTAGTCCCACATTTCCACTCGATCACATTTAATTTCATCCATTGACCTCCCTTGGATGTGGTATCCCTTTCTCAGGCTCCCTCTCCGGCATGGAACCCTGATTCCCCGTTACACGTGATCACCATGGTAGGCGCATGAAAGAACATCGAAAGTTGACTGGGAAGATATCCAATTGGATCAAGGCCGTCACAGGAATGTGCAACATGGTTGAGCAGTATTTGTGCACATGCCTACATGTACTGACTGATTGGTCTGCCCCCTTCAACTTCTGGATCTCCAAATTGGGCACATGGCCTGAGCTTGCCCATTATGCCTTGGAGGTGCTGGCTTGCCCTGCAGCCAGTGTATTGAACGTAGTCTGAACGTTTGTTTAGCATGGCAGGAGGGGGTTATCACAGACAAGCGCAGCCGCCTGTCCACAGCCAATGTGGACAAGCTCACGTTCATTAAAATGAACCAGGCATGAATCCCACAGGACTTGTCCGTACCTTGTGTAGAATAGGCATGTATACCGGCCTCACCCAGCCATTGTTGTACTCCAGCACACTTTCTCTTTGTTTTATTTTTTATATTTCCCAATGTTTTGGGGTCTACCCAAATTTAAACAAAAAATAAATAAATAAAATAAAAACCAAAAACAAAAACCAGTGTTGGCTACCTCCTGCACCGCCACGTCCACCTACACCGCCACATCCACCGCCTCCTCAACCTCCTACTCCATATGGACGTCCTCCTCCTAGATCAAGATTATTATTTTTTTTTTTTACGGATTTTATGTTATTTGAAGTCATTTCTCTATCCACTTTTGTTTGCAGAGCACTTGCCATGCTCTTAACCACATTTTGCTGACATTCCCTTAGGCATCGTGGCTGCCTTCCGTGACAGCATGTGAGATCCAGCCCCCTGGATCTCACAGGCAAGCAGGCTGTAAGTGTATAACACTGTGTAATACACTCACAGCCAATGCATTACAATACAGATGTATTGTCATGCATTGTAAAGGGGATCAGACACCCAAAAGTTGAAGTCCCAGAGTTGGACAAAAAATAAAGTGAAAAAAGAAGTTAAAAAAGTAAAAAAGTAAAAAAAAAAGCGTCCTTTTCCCAAAATAAAGCAAAAAAATAATTGTGAAAAAAAGAAAAGTAGACATATTACGTATCGCCGCATCCGTATCGACTGGATCGCAAAAAATAATACCTAACCCCTCAGGTGAACACTGTCAAAAAAACACCAAGCGATCAAAAAGGCGTATGCTCCCCAAAATAGTACCAATGTAACCGCCACCTCGTCCAGCAAAAAATGAGCCCCTACCCGACAATCGCCCCAAAAATAAAAAAAACTATGGCTCTCAGACTATAGAGACAAATGTGTTAAAAAAAATAGACATATTAGGTATCGCCGCGTCCGTAACAACCTGCTCTATAACAGTGAATCAGGGTTCCATGCCGGAGAGGAAGCCTGAGAAAGGGATACCACATCCACAAAGCCATTTTTTTGTCACCTTACATCACAAAAAGTGTAATAGCAAGTGATCAAAAAGTCATATGCACCCCAAAATAGTGCCAATCAAACCCATCATTTCAACCTGCAAAAATAATACCCTACCTAAGACAATTGCTCTAAAAAAAAATAAAAAAAATATGGCATATTAGGTATTTTCATGTCCATAACGACCTGCTCTATATAAATATCATGTGACATAACCCCTCAGGTGAACACTGTAAGAAAAAAAAAAAGTGTAAAAAATGCTATTTTTTGTCACCTTATATCACAAAAAGTGTAATACTAAGCGATCAAAAAGTCATACGCACCCCAAAATCATACCAATCAAACCATCATCTTATCCCGCAAAAAATGAGACCCTACCTAAGACAATCGCATAAAAAATAAAAAAAACTATGGAGAATATGGAGACACTAAAACGATTTTTTTTAATAAAAAAATGCTGTTATTGTGTAAAACTTAAATAAATAAAAAAAAGTATACATATTAGGTATCACCATGTCCATAAGAACCTGCTGCATTAAAATATCACATGACCTAAACACTGTAAAAAAATAAAAATAAAACGTGTCAAAAAGCAATTTTTTGTCACCTTACATCACAAAAAGTGTTATAGCAAGCCATCAAAAAGTAATATGCACCCTAAAATAGTTCCAATCAAACCGTCATCTCATACCGAAAAAAAAGGAGCCCCTTCATAAGACAGTCACCGAAAATATAAAAAAACTATGACTTTCAGAATATGGAGACACTAAAAAATAATTTTTTTTCAAAAATGCTTTATTAAGTAAAACTTAAATAAACAACCCAAAAAAGTAGTCATATTTGGCATTGTCGCGTCCATAACAACCTGCTCTATAAAAATATCACATGATCTAACCTGTCAGATGAACATTGTAAGTAACATAAAATAAAAACGGTGCCAAAACAGCTATTTTTGTTGCCTCACAAAAATTGGAATATAGAGCAATCAAAAATCATATGTACGCTAAAATAGTACAAAAAAAACTGCCACCTTATCCCGTAGTTTCCAAAATGGGGTCATTTTTTTTTGAAGCATCAGGGGGTCTTCAAATGTAACATGGCAACTTAAAATTATCCAAGTAAATTCTGCACTCCAAAAACGATATGGCGTTCCTTTCCTTCTGCTCCCCGCCGTATGCCCGTACAGCAGTTTACAACCACATATGGGGTGTTTCTGTAAACTACAGAAGCAGGGCAATACATATTGAGTTTTGTTTGGTTGTTAACCCTTGCTTTGTTACTGGAAAAAAATGAATTAAAATAGAAAATCTGCAAAAATTTCAATTCTGAAATTTCATCTACATTTTCCTTTAATTCTTGTGGAACACCTAAAGGGTTACTAAAGTTTCTAAAATCAGTTTTGAATACCTTGAGGGGTGTATTTTCCAAAATGGGGTAACTTTTTTGGAGTTTCTACTCTAGGGGTGCATCGGGGGGCTTCAAATGGAACATGGAGTCAAAAAACAGGTCCATCAAAATCTGCCTTCCAAAAACCATATTGCGTTCATTTCCTTCTGCGCCCTGCCGTCTGGCCATACAGCAGTTTATGACCACATATCGGGTGTTTCTGTAAACTACAGAATCAGGACAATAAATATTGAGTTTTGTTTGGCTGTTAATCCTGGCTTTGTTAGCAGAAAAAAATGATTAAAATGGAAAATCTGCCAAAAAAGTGAAATTCTGAAATTTCATATCCATATTCAATTAATTATTGTGTAACACCTAAGGGGTTAACAAAGTTTGTAAAATCAGTTTTAAATACCTTGAGTGTAGAGTGTGGAGTTTATACTCTAGGGGTGCATCAGGGTGGATTCAAATGGGACATGGTGTCAAAAAACCAGTCCAACAAAATCTGCCTTCCAAAAACCATATGGCATTCCTTTCCTTCTGTGTCCTGCCGTGTGCCCGTACAGCAGTTTACGACCACATATGGGGTGTTTCTGTAAACTACAGACTCAGAGCCATAAATATTGAGTTTTGTTTGGCTGTTAACCTTTGCTTTGTAACTAGAAAAAAATGTAAATGGAAAATCTGCCAAAAAAGTGAACTTTTTAAATTGTATCTCTATTTTCCATAAATTCTTGTGGAACACCTAAAGGGTTAACAAAGTTTGTAAAATCATTTTTTAATACCTTGAGGGGTGTAGTTTCTAGAATGTGGTCATTTTTGGGTGGTTTCTATTATGTAAATCTCACAAAGTGACTTCAGACCTGAACTGGTAATTAAAAAGTGGGTTTTTGAAATTTTCTGAAAAATGTCAAGATTTGCTGATTTGCTTCTAGACTTCTAAGCCTTGTAACATTCCCAAAAAATAAAATGTAATTCCCAAAATGATCCAAACATGAAGTATACATATGGGGAATGTAAAGTAATAACTATTTTTGTAGGTATTACTATGTATTATAGAAGTAGAGAAATTGAAACTTAAAAATTTGCCAATTTATCAAAATTTTTGGTAAATTTGGTATTTTTTATAAATAAAAAAAAATAAAATTTACTCCATTTTACCAGTGTTATGAAGTACAATATGTGACGAAATAACAATCTCAGAATGGCCTGGATAAGTCAAAGCGTTTTAAAGTTATCACCACATAAAGTGACACTGGTCAGATTTGCAAAAAATGGCCTGGTCCTTAAGGTGAAAATGAGTCCGGTCCCTAAGGGGGTTAATTTAGTTTTTCAGTATATAAAAATATAAAACCTATACATATGTGGTATGCTCGTAATTGTACTGACCCAGAGAATGAAAGGCACAGGTCAGTTTTGCAGCATTGGGAACGCTGTAGGGACAAAACACGTAAAACTGTGGAGGAATTGCGTTTTTTTCCAATTCCACTTCCTTTAGAATGTTTTTCCTGCTTCCCACTACATTGTATACCATAATAAATGATGGAATTAGAATGTACTTGTGCTGCAAAAAAAAGCCCTCATATGGATATGTGAATGGAAAAATAAAAAAGTTATGGCTCCAGGAAAACAGGGAAGAAAAAACACGCAAAAACTAAAAAACCTCCGGTATCCTATGGGTTAATGATCATTCATCCCCATACACAAGGTGATTATGCTGTTTATATGGAGCTTAAAGAATCACTGTATTTTTGTTTCAAAAACCATTTATTGGGTTATTGAATATTGAGCAAAAAAGCAATTACATAGGCACTTGATACAGCAAAGAACATAAAACAAAAATGTTTCTTGGAGTTACAGTCATGTGAAAAAATTAGGACACCCTTTGAAAGCATGTGGTTTTTTGTAACATTTTTAATAAAAGGTTATTTCATCTCCGTTTCAACAATACAGAGAGATTAAAGTAATCCGACTAAACAAAGAAAACTGAAGAAAAGTCTTTTCAAGATCTTCTGTAAATGTCATTCTACAAAAATGCCTATTCTAACTGAGGAAAAAGATAGGACACCCTTGCCCCTAATAGCGAGTGTTACCTCCTTTGGCTGAAATAACTGCAGTGAGACGGTTCTTGTAGCCATCTACCAGTCTTCGACATCGGTCTGAGGAAATTTTACCCCACTCCTCAATGCAGAACTTTTTCAGCTGTGAGATGTTTGAGGGGTTTCTTGCACGTACAGCCCTTTTCAAGTCACCCCACAGCATCTCAATGGGATTCAAATCTTGACTTTGACTTGGCCATTCCAGGACTCTCCATTTCTTCTTTTTCAGCCAATCTTTGGTTGATTTACTAGTATGTTTTGGGTCATTGTCATGTTGCATGGTCCAGTTCCGCTTCAGCTTTAATTTTCTAACTGATGGTCTCACATGTTCTTCAAGCACCTTCTGATACACAGTAGAATTCATCGTGGATTCTATGATGGTGAGCTGACCAGGTCCTGCTGCAGCAAAGCAGCCCCAAACCATGACACTTCCACCTCCATGCTTCACAGTTGGTATGAGGTTCTTTTCTTGGAATGCTGTGTTTGGTTTACGCCAAACATGTCCTCTGCTGTTGTGTCCAAATAATTCAATTTTGGACTCATCTGTCCAAAGAACATTATTCCAGAAGTCCTGGTCTTTGTCAACTTTATCTCTGGCAAATGTCAGTCTGGCCTCGATGTTTCTCTTGGAAAGCAAAGGTTTCCTCCTTGCACACCTCCCATGCAAGTTAAACTTGTACAGTCTCTTTCTGATTGTAGAGGCATGTACTTCTACATCAACAGTAGCCAGAGCCTGCTGTAGTTCTCGAGATGACACTTTAGGGTTTTTGGAGACCTCTTTTAGCATCTTGCGGTCTGCTCTTGGGGTGAACTTGCTGGGGCGACCAGTCCTGGGCATGTTGGCAGTTGTTTTGAAAGCCCTCCACTTGTAGACTATCTTCCGGACAGTGGAATGGCTGATTTCAAAATCTTTTGAGATCTTTTTAAATCCCTTCCCAGACTCATAGGCTGCTACAATCTTTTTTCTGAAGTCCTCTGACAGCTCTTTTGCTCTCACCATGGTGCTCACTCTCACTTCAACAGTCAGGAGCACACCAAACTAAATGTCTGAGGTTTAAATAGGGCAAGCCTCATTCAACATGCAGAGTAACGATCTACTAATTATGTGCACCTGGTGTGATATACCTGTGTGAGATCTGAGCCAATTTAAGAGGGAATACATGTGAGGGTGTCCTATCTTTTTCCTCAGTTAGAATAGGCATTTTTGTAGAATGACATTTACAGAAGATCTTTAAAAGACTTTTCTTCAGTTTTCTTTGTTTAGTTGGATTACTTTAATCTCTCTGTATTGTTGAAACGGAGATGAAATAACCTTTTATTAAAAATGTTACAAAAAACCACATGCTTTCAAAGGGTGTCCTAATTTTTTCACATGACTGTATACAGGACATGTATCTTAGTAAGCTATGAATTTTTAGACAATACATTCATAATTATATGTGGAGAGAGAAAGGGCGTCATTCACAAAAGCCAATCCGAAATCACATAGAATCAAAGAGAAATACTGTATCGGATGTTTGAAGATTGAGGGGAAGCTATCCAGGGTTCCCATACTTTCTCAAAGGTGGCGTATGTGTCAGTGCGAATGGCTGAGAGTTTTTCAAACAATAATATTTTATTGACCCTATCTAAAACAGCTTGAAAGGATAAGGAGTTTGAGCGCCATTTAAAAGCTATGTGGATCCTGGCTGCCATAAGTATGAATTGGGCGAGTTTGAATTTGGCAAAGGGCAGTCTGTGAGGTTTATCCCCCAGCAGACAGAAGGTTACTGTCATGGGGTAGGGGCATTCCAAAACCGATGAAATTAAGTTAGTCACCTTGCTCCAAAACCTCCTAGTTATTCGGCATGACCACCACGTGTGTAGCATAGACCCCACCTCACCGCACCCTCTAAAGCACATCGGGGATACCTCTGGGTATATACAATGCAGGCGGGCTGGGACCATATAAATCCTGTGGAGCACCTTTACCGAGGATTCGGCCAAAGTGACCTGCCAAGAGCCCTTCGTAAGGGTTATAGAACGCTCCGACCACTTGGAGGGTGAAAATTCTCGATTCAAATCCTCTTCCCAAGCCCTCATGTATGGCATCTTATAGTCAACTGGAACTGTATTGAGTGCTGCATACATTCTGGATAATAACCCCTGTCTGTATAGAGAGAAATTGATTGAACGCTCAAATGATGTTAGTTCTACAGGGCGGTCTGACGGCAAAATTGATCTGAAAAAGGAGAAAATTTGGTGCATGGTATGGTGTTCTCTAGTGGGGGGAGAGAACTTCTCTTTAAAATCCATAGTAGAGATCAGCTTGCCTCTATTCAGAAATTTGAGTAGGGAACATAAGTTATTGTTCACCCACCAGTCCAGTACGTGGGGTTGAGTACCTGGCAGGAAAGCAGGATTCCCTAACAGGTTTTCCAATGGCGAAGGTTTGGCCTGCAGTGTAAACTTAAATCGGACCGACCTCCAAAGCAGGATAGAGTAGTACGACAGTATTGAGTTAACATGCAGAACTTGAGGGATGGGAGAGGTTGACCAAATTAAGGCCCTCCAAGTGTAGGGTTTAAAATTGTTAAGTTCCAGCCCAATCCAGATAGGATGCTCTCGCGGGTCAAGAAGGGCCAGGAACATCTGGGCCAATCTCGCTGCTCTATAATACTTCACAAAATCAGGTACGGACAAGCCTCCTTGGGATCTATGTCTACATATCGTTGTTCTAGATATACGTTGCCTTTTATTTGCCCAGACAAACTTCATCACGTCTCTCTGTATGGACTCAAGGTCCTTTATAGGGACTGGTATTGGTAAGGTTCTAAACAGATATAGCAGCCTAGGCAGGATCACCATTTTGATTATGTTTATTCTACCTATCCAAGATATTTGCATGGTTTGCCAGGCCAGCAAGTCTTGTCGTATCTTGCGATATATGGGAAGGTAATTGATTTTGTAGACTAAGTCCAGACTACTTGGTATCTGGGTCCCTAGGTAAGTAAAGTGCTGGGGTCTGTATTGAAAGGGGAAATTATGCATCAATGCTAACCTAGTAGAGTCAGGGGTATTGCACAAAAGTAATTCGGACTTGGTATGATTAATAGATAGGCCTGATGCTTTAGTAAAGGATTCCAGTAGTTTTATGAGGGAGGGGAAGTAACTAAGGGGTTAGTAATAGTTAGTAGCAGGTCGTCTGCAAACAGACTAAGTTTATATTCTGACCCCCCTGTTGAGAATCCCTTTATGTCAGGGTGTGATCTAATATGGATAGCCAGGGGTTCTATGGCTAGGGCGAATAAAGCTGGGGAAAGAGGACACCCCTGTCTCGTACCTCTGTTGATGCGTATGGGGAAGGGTCTAGTGGTGGGAAGTTTAAGGTAGGCCTCCGGGTTAGAGTAGATAGCCTGTATAGCCGCCAAGAAGTGACCATTGATACCCATTCTTGAGAGAACATCATACAGATAGGTCCAGGCTACAGTATCGAAGGCCTTTTCAATATCAAGTGCTAGGAGAGCTAAAGGGGTTTTGTTCTTGCTGGATGAGTGTATGACATTCAAGATCTTCCTGATATTATCAGGGGCCTCCCTTCCTGGTATAAACCCAACTTAGTCTTTATGCACAAGAGATGGGAGAAATCTTTTAAGTCTGTTAGCTAATATAGAGGTGAAGATTTTATTGTCAATATTTAGAAGGGAAATTGGTCTGTAATTGGATGGGAGTAGTGGGTCTCTATTGGGCTTGGGGATAACTGTAATTGACGCTTTTAGAAACTCCTCAGGGGGGGTGGAACCTTGCAGTAGTTGATTACAGTAATTTGTTACATGGGGGATAAGATGGTGGCTAAATTTCTTATAATATAATGCAGAGTACCCATCTGGCCCAGGGGCTTTGCCTAATTTTAGGGAATTAATGGTATAGGTCACTTCTTCCGCCGTGATAGGGTTGTTTAGCTCAGATTGAGCTTCTGTTGTTAACGAGGGAAGTCGAATAGATGATAGAAAACTGTCAATTTGGATACTGGTGCTACTCTCCGGGGCTGAGTAAAGGGATTTATAATAATTATGGAAGATTGTATAGATGGTGTCCGGATTAGAGGTGATCTGTCCTGGCCTGGTACGTATCTGAAAAACCTGGTTGATTCTCTGTTTAGACTTAAGTTGGCTTGCTAATAGTTTATCCGGCTTATTCGCATATTTATAATAAAAGGAGTTGGTCCACCTAAGAACTTTTACAGTATTGTTCGAGAGTACCATATTCAGTTGTTGTTTAACATCTTTTATTGCTTTGAGTAGGTATAATGTAGGGGATCTTTGGTGCGCCCAGACCAACCTATTCAACTTGGCCTCCAACCCTATTTGAGCTTGAGACCTTTCCTTCTTTCTCTTGGAGGCAACTTTTATTAACCTTCCCCTCATAAAGGCTTTGTGGGTCAGCCAAAGTGTCATAGGGTTAATTTCAGGGGTATTGTTTTCAGTGAAGAAGTTTTCAAGATCCTCCTGTAGTTGGGAGAATATGGTGGGATTAGTAAGGATGGATTCATTTAACCTCCATTGGAAGGAGGCTTTCATTTGACCGGGCATCAAAAAATCTGAGACAACCAGATCATGATCTGACCATGATGATACAACGTGCCTAGAGTAAGACATGTATGGTAAAATGGAGGTGGATGCTAATATCATGTCAATCCGAGTGTAGAGCCGATGGGCAGGTGAGTAGTATGTATATCCCCTCTGTGGGCCATTGTGTTCCCTCCACGTGTCCGCCAAGGATAATGAGTGCAAGACCTGATCAATCAGCTTCACTTTTAGACAAAGCAAAATTTGGTGGATGTGGGTTAATGGACTTTAAAGCTGCGGTAACCTTAATGAAGTAGGTTCAAAAACTCCTAGATACAAAATATAACAAAATAGCGGATACCGCGCTAATATTCTAAAGCGATCTATAGAGATGAGTGTTACTAAGAACCAAAAACCAACTATATAATCTGCTACAAAGTGGATATCACAAGTCCATATTAAGCATGCGAAGAAACCAGATGCGAAAAAAACTGATGTTATAAGTCTATGTTTCTCACATGCGAAAAAAACAGATGTTATAAGTCTATGTTTCTCACATGAATTAACAACCACTTCGCTTTACTGCGCATAGACCAAAAAGCAGTTGTCTCGCATCTATATTCACCATGCAGATGTTATAAGTCTATATTCACCAAACAGATGTTATAAGTCTATGTTTCTCACATGAATTAACAACCACTTCGCTTTACTGCGCATAGACCAAAAAGCAGTTGTCTCGCATCTATATTCACCATGCATCTATATTCACTATCCGCCTCTAACATGTAGTTAGATCTCGCTGATGGCACCAGCCACTCGTTCTTAAAGGTCAGGATTATTATGCAATGGACAATGATATGCCTCTCCAACAGATGGTTAGATCTTACTGTAAGGCTCCAGCCATTCGTTTCATACAGGTCGGAATTAACGTGCGATGAACCAGCTATCCGCCTCTAACATGTAGTCAGATCTCACTGATAGCTCCAAACGCTCGTTCCTAAACAAGTCAGGATTATCCTACAATGGACAATACTCTCCGTCTCCGACAGGTGATTGAATCTTGCTGTGAAGCACCAGGTGTTCGTTCCAAACAAGTCAGGATTACCTTTGCAAAGAATAAAGGAAGATGGTGCAATACCCTCACGGTTTAGAGGTAAGAAAATTTTATTCTACTCACAAGCATAAGTTTTCACATGCGTATAAAATGCCCGACCCGGGTTTCGCACTTACCTTCATCAGGGGCTGCGGTATGAATGCCGCCAAAGGTCCACAGGTATATACCAACCCTTAACCCCGGAACAAGTACGGACTTCCGTTTGTCCAGGCAATATGTTAAGACGTCACGATATACAAATACTAAAATAACTCTAATAATGCATAGAAATTATCATTAAGATACAATAAATATAGAAAAATTTAAAATGACATTACATCTCCAAAAACTTAAAACAATATTAAATATGCTTAATTTTGACAACTTGCTTGCATAATTAAAAGCAATTAGGAAAGAAATATTTTTATTTATATTTATTATTGTAGGGGTTCAGACCATACAAACTGATTTGATGTCCCATTCAATATTATGTCCATGTGGCTGCAACGTATTCATTTCATAAATCCATTGCGCCTCCCTTTTGTTGATTTTTGTGGCGGGATTACCTCCTCGCCAGTGGGGTTTTACTAATTCCACACCGCAGAATTTGAGGCCAACAGGGTCTTTTTGATGGACTTTTTTATAATGTGCAGAAACACTGCGTGTTTCTAATCCCTTTCTAATATTTTTAATGTGTTCTGCAACCCGAACTTTTAATTTTCTTAGTGTTCTCCCAATATACTGGAGACCACAAGGGCACTCCAGCATGTAGATAACACCCATCGACTCACACGAGATGTTTCCACTAACTTTTTTTGAAATGGATTTCGAGGTAGACACAATATCTTCTTTTTTGCTAAATTTTTTATCATCTCTCGAGCGGTTCCTGCAGCATAGACAAAAACCGCACCAAGTGAAAACATTACGCAATTTGGATGTGTTAGAGGGCTCTTTAACATAACTGTGAACTATGCGGTTTCTAACAGTAGGGGCTAGTCTAAATAAAAAAGGCGGTTTTTTAGGGATAAGCTCTCCTATAATGGGATTATTCAACAAAACATTCAAATTTTTTGGGATTATATTTTTAATTTGTGGACAGTTAATAGAATAAGTAGTTAAGAAGGCGAATTTATATTTTTCTTTATTTTGTATTCTTTGTTCTTCAGACATATATTTTCTTTTATACCTAATTTTTCTAGCTTAATTTCTTCCTTCTGGTTTTGTAAAACTTCCTTTTTATATCCTTTTTCCACAAATCTATTTACTATAATCTCACTTTGTTCCTCATAATCCTCAATATTGGTACAGTTTCTTTTTATACATTTTAATTGTCCCTTCGGCACATTGCAGATCCATGGTTCATGATGACAACTATTCCTGTCAATGTATCCATTGCGGTCAGTGGGTTTGAAATAAGTGTTAGTTTCAGCTTCACTTTTGTTGCCGGGCGAGGAGCAGCGGGGGGAACAGAACGGTCCAATACTGGATGGAGTGTGAAATTAAAATCCCCACACCAAATTCTGAAATGTAAGTGTTTCAATTACCCTGCTTACAGACTCGAAAAAGTGAATAGGGTCATCTGTGGGTGCATATGAATTAACAATGCAGTAGGATTCATCTTGGTGGATTCCAACCAAAATCACATACCTCCCGTTGGGGTCAATACAAGTCTGAGTCACAGTGAAAGAAAACTAATTTCTTAGTAAAGTGATAACTCCCCTACATTTTGATGTAAAAGAGGAGGAGTGGAAGTTAGAATATTGTGGGTGGAAGTATTTCGGGTGTGACGTTGTTGTAAAGTGCGTCTCTTGGAGACAGATGACGTCAGGCGCATGTTTAAGGTAAGTTGCAAAGGCAGCTTTCCTTTTCCTAGTGGAACTAAGACCCCTTACATTGTGTGTTATTAGTTTACACATAATAGTATTATTAAGAGTGAATCTCCGTAGTGGTATGTCCCGACGTCACCTACTCCCCGAGATACCTCCACCCTGGCCCCCTCTCTCACATCAGTACTTACAGTGACATTCATGACCGCATAATCCAAGAATAAAACATCAATACAGTTAAACATCATAACATCCTGAGGGAACAGGAAATGTAAAGTGGAACCAAAAGGTTCCATCCTTAAAATTGAACAAGGTGGGATATAGGAAAAAGGAGTCAGCCTATTAATGGCCGGCATCACCTTCTCATAACATCCCATAATCAGGGGTAGCATGAAAGTTCGCAGTATCGAGACCCTGTAGTTACAAAACTGGCCTGACGAGATATTTAAGGGATATGGAACTAAAGTCCCCATCCGCGGTCACTGCAAATAATCCTGACTGTTACCACACTCTGGACGCGCTGGGCTGAAAAGTCAGGTATTCCGCTGTCTGGTGGAACCATTTGAGGTGGATGGAACTTTTGTCCAGACTCTTGCTGGTCTCTGCGGTTTCGGCGAAGAAGATGGTAAGTCTTGATGATCGCATGGGATCCCGGCCCGCCGTAGTGCTTCTAGGCCCTCCGTCACAGTATGGATCGTATGTGAACGTGAATTCAGCTGGAAAGACAAGTTGAAGGGAAACCCCCACCGGTATCTGACATTACTCTTCTGTAAAGCCTGTGTAACCGGCCTCATTTTCCTGCGCCTGCGGAGGGTGGATGGCGCTAGATCAGCATAGAGGTGGACAGACTGTGGCAGCCCAGGTAGGTCAGGATTGTCCCTTGCTGCTGCTAGGACCTTGTCCCTTGTGTCAGGGTGGTGGAACTTAAGGATTACATCCCTAGGAAGATCTGGGTTCCGTGGTTTACCCAGAGATCTATGAACGCGGTCCATTTTCAGAAAATGCGGTTCTGACTGGGGGAGTAAGGTGGCGAACAACTCAGACAGAGTGGATTGCAGGTCAGTAAACGACTCAGGTAGACCTCTAACTCTAAGGTTGCCCCTCCGGGACCTGTTTTCGAGGTCTTCTATCTTAAGTTCCAACTCCGTTAGCTGAGCTTCATGGGAGTCAATGTCCTCCCGGTCGCGGCCTAGTGTGTCAGACAAGTCGTCTGTTCTCGCTTCCAGGTCTGAGACTCTGTTACCCAGATCCTGGATTTGGCGCGTAAAGTCCGAAACTGCTTGGGATAGTTCAGCTTTAAATAAAGCCGCAATGTTTTTGTATAAGTCCCCCTGACCAACCTGTCGGTCCGTTGTTTCTTGTGGAGGATCGCCGCCGTCCGATGAAGCTGGGCTGGCGGGAGTATTTGGTGCGTCCGCCATGACAGTCTGCCTGGTCATTCTGAAGATCTCTGGCAAAGTCTGCGACGGGACCGGAGTACCCGGTATTTTAGATTTCCCCTTGGTGCGGGTCATCTTCGGGGACCCCTGCATCAGGTTTCAGGATAGTTGGAGCCCGATAATAGGCGCTTTGGGTAGGGTTTTCTCGATGTGCGGAGCGGAGCTCACTGAAGCATGTCCTCCTCGTGAGCCGCGCGCATGCGCCCCCCTCGAATCACTGTATTTTAACAGAATTTCATTTAACCCCTTCTACCCCAGGCCAGTTTTCACCTTCCTGCCAGGCCTATTTTTCTAATCTGACATGTGTCACTTTATGTGGTAATACCTTTGGAATGGTTTTACTTATCTAACAGATTCTGAGATTGTTTTCTGGTGAAATATTGTATTTCATGTTAGCTGTTAATCTGGGTCAATATTTTTTTTTAATTTGTTTTAAAAAAAATCTAAATTTACAGAAAATGTTGAAAAATTCACAATTTTCTAAATTTGAATTTCTGTACTTTTAAGACAGACAGTAATACCTCATAAAATACTTATCAATCAATTATCCCCATTGGAATAAATGGATAGAAGGCTCAACACCTAGATGGATAGATAACGGTGGGTGCACTGCTCACTGGGTCACCTACCCAGTGAGACAAACAGAACTAGTAAAAGGCAAAAGGCAGGCACAACCACCTTCTGGAGAATATAACAGCAATCCAATATATATAAAAAAAAAATTGTAGCAATATATTCAATGATAAATTAATCAAAAAATAGCAGCAATTTGATCCAATAGTGAAATTGTGTATATACTCAATACTCAGTCCATACACAGATGAAGATCACATGAAGAGACAATGTCTCTGAGTATAAGTATGTTAAAGGCCCATATTTCTCATCTTGAGTAAAAAGTCTCCTTATAGGAACATAGTGATGAAAATGTAAAAGAAGTCCCACTTTTGAATGTCTAGGGTTGTGATGGAGGAGATCACCACCAGTTATCTAATAGACTGCCCAGTGTGTGGGATCACATAATATAAATAATTATAATTTGTTTAGCGTTTGTTTTGGAACGTCTCAATGAGACTCTTACCGCTTGATGGATGCTGGAGTGTCCGTTAGGTGTCTCGGCAGATATTGCCTACTTACGTGTGTGATCGGGCACAATCCAGGAAGCGGAGAGTGAAAGCCATTCACAGGGACGCTGACTTCACGTGGTCGGAGCGCTCCGCTGTGTAGCTTGGTGAGTGTGTCTCGTGACTCTGCGGGTCAGGTGTTCCTGATGGACAGATCAGGTGGTCAGGTCAGCTGGTTCAATGCTATGATCAGGTGATCCACAGGTCCTGTACATCACAGGTCCTATACATAGTTGAAAGCTGGATTAAAAAATTATTTTGTTCACACAATTCTTCTATACTTTGGGTCTGGACCGGTAGTGGGAATGCAGAAGCCGCAATTCGCTATTCGCTAGACGCCTACTGAGGAAGAGGCAAGTCGCCTTTAAACACGTCTAGCGAATATCGAACTGCGGCTTCTACATTCCCACTACCGGTCCGGACCCACAGTATAGAAGAATTGTGCGCACAAAATAAGTTAGTGCGTCTTATAAAACGAATGTGGCCCAAATGTGTAACTTAATGCAGTTTAGGAGCTCGCACTTACTGCTCCTGAGCTGCCATAAAACAATGGGAGAACAGGCGGGAAGACGGACAGGAGAACGGGCAGGCAGCACTCACGGTACCCTTCAGTGAAGCCGCCAGCCTGTGCATACATTGCGGCACTAAGCAGCGGGCTGGCGGTTTCACTGATGACCAAGTGCTGCGCCCAATCTCCTCCATGTAAGCTAGTCCTGGAGCGTCCGGACCGGTACCGTAACTGTCTGCAGGCTGGCGGCATCTCTGTATGCCATATAGTGCCGCCAGCCTGTGTGGTACAGCGCCGCCCCTCAAGCCACCCCCCCTTCCCCCGGCAGTTACTCCTCACCTCCTCCTTCCTCGATGTCTGCAGGCTGGCGGCATCTCTGTATGCCATATAGTGCCGCCAGCCTGTGTGGTACAGCGCCGCCCCTCAAGCCCCCCCTTTCCCCGGCAGTTACTCCTCACCTCCTCCTTCCTCGATGTCTGCAGGCTGGCGGCATCTCTGTATGCCATATAGTGCCGCCGACCTGTGTGGTACAGCGCCGCCCCTCAAGCCACCCCCCCTTCCCCCGGCAGTTACTCCTCACTAGTGATGAGCGGGAGGTGCCATATTCGGTTTCGGCGAAATTTGCGAATATTCGCTAGAATATTAGTTTCATATTCGTCGAAATCGAATATTCGTAATTTTTCTAGTTATCGCGATTATTATGCGATTTAAAAAATCGCGTATTGCGATTGTAACTTAAGGCTACTTTCCTATTGGTTTGATATCTAGAATTAGCGAAGATGACGAATATGATGAATGTATTCGTCATATTCCACAAAACGAAGATAACAAAGTATTCTCCATCTTCGTTTTAGCTACCTATTCGTCAACTTTGCTAATTCTAGCAATCAAATAGGAAAGTTGACATGGAGCGTCCCCATCACCATGGGAACGTCTCCATATACTAGAATGTACTGTCGGATTTGAGAATTACGTTGAAATCGCAATTCGATTAATTCAAGTTATAATAATCGAATTGCGATTTCAACTTGGACCTGGTTTTCTATGCTTGGCTTGGTAGAATTAGCGAATATGACAAATGTATTCGTCATATTCAACAAAACGAAGATACGAATGTATTCGTCATATTCCACAAAACGAAGATAACGAAGTATTCTCCATCTTCGTTTTAGCTCCACATTCGTCAACTTCGCTAATTCTAGCAATAAAATAGGAACGTTGACTGTAGAGACAGCTAAGTTTAATTCGCTATGCGATTATATTACTTTGCTTTTTTTTTTTATAAATAGAATAATTATAATACTTGATAATTATTATAATTATTCTATTTATATATAAAAATAAAAAAAAGCTAAGTAATATTATCGCATAGCGAATTAAACTTAGCTGTCTCTATAGTAAACTTTCCTATATGATTGCTAGAATTAGCGAAGTTGACGAATAGGTAGCTAAAACGAAGATGGAGAATACTTCGTTATCTTCGTTTAGTGGAATATGACGAATACATTCGTTATCTTAGTTTTGTGGAATATGACGAATACATTCGTCATATTCGCTAATTCTACCAAGCCAACCATAGAAAACCAGGTCCAAGTTGAAATCGCAATTCGATTATTATAACTTGAATTAATCGAATTGCGATTTCAACTTAGCGCTGCTATATTACATATTAGGCTAGAATTAACGAATATGGAAGATAGCAGTGCTAAGTTGAAATTGCAATTCGATTATTAAACCTTGAATTAATCGAATTGCGATTTCAACGTAATTCTCAAATCCGACAGTACATTCTAGTATATGGAGACGTTCCCATGGTGATGGGGAAGCTCCACGAGCACGGAAGTCGGCAGAAGCGGCAACGGGCACTGACTGGAGCAGCCAGGAATCCAGGAATCCTAAGGACAGGTAAGAACAACTTTAGGGAAGTGGGAAAGAAAAAAATATAACAATAAAAAAAAATGCGAATATTCGAACTATCGAATTTATAGCACTATATTCAAAATATTCGCGAATTAGCGAAGTGCCGATATTTGCTAAAAAAACACTACTCCTCACCTCTTCCTTCCTTGATGTCTGCAGGCTGGCGGCATCTCTGTATGCCATATAGTGCCGCCAGCCTGTGTGGTACAGCGCCGCAAATAAATATGACTATAACCCCCCTCATGCATAGAAATCCACCCATGTACTGCAAAATATGGGTGGATTCCTATGGATGAGAGGGGTTATAGTCATATTTACCATAATATAAACAGTGTCCAGGTACTGTTCTGTAATTGGCATCTGTCTACGGTATATTAAAAATGACTATAACCCCCCTCATCCATAGGAATCCACCCATATACTGCAGTTCACTGGTGGATTCCTATGGATGAGGTGGGTTACGGTATATGGTAGCCATATCAGTTACCGTAAGCTATTGTAATACGTGTATTCTTTATGATGGGGGTTATAATCACATAACAGTGGCATCCACAGATCCCCCATAATAGTGTGTCATCCACAGATTCCCGTGTGTCATCCAGAGATGATCCCCCATAACAGTGTGACATCCAGAGATCCCCCATAACAGTGTGACATCCAGAGATCCCCCATAACAGTGTGACATCCAGAGATCCCCCATAACAGTGTGACATCCAGAGATCCCCATAACAGTGTGACATCCACCGGTCCCCAATAACAGTGTGACATCCAACGGTCCCCAAAAACAGTGTGACATCCATAGGTCCCCCATAACCGTGTGACATCCACAGGTCCCCCATAACAGTGTGACATCCACAGGTCCCCCATAACAGTGTGACATCCACAGGTCCCCAATAACAGTGTGACATCCACAGGTCCCCCATAACCGTGTGACATCCACAGATCCCCCATAACAGTGTGACATCCACAGGTCCCCAATAACAGTGTCATCCACTGATATTCTCAGCTAGTGTCCCCATAACACTGACATGCTTTTATTACTGTATTTTGTCTCCTGCTGCATCCATATTTACTGTAGAAAGATGTCAAAGCATAAAAGGCTTTCATATAAGATCCCTTTTAAACTGGAGGTGATAAAATACGCCAAAGAACATGGAAACAGGGCAGCTGAAAGACATTTCGGGCCGCCTCCAACAGAAAAAATGATACGGGAGTGGAGGAAACAGGAGGATCAGCTGCAGAAAGCAGATAAAAGCAAACACACTTTTCGTGGGTGTATTGCAAAATGGCCACAGATTGATGTGGAAATGAAAGAGTGGATCACACGTCATAGGAACAATGGCTTCTGCGTATCTACCAAAATTATCATAAATGAAGCCAAGCGTCTAGCTGCAGAAAAAGGCATTGATAAGTTTACTGGATCCCCATCATGGTGCTACAGATTTATGAGGAGGTGTGGCCTTGCTATGCGCACCAAAACTAGAATAGCACAAAAAATTCCAAGATTCTTTCTTTTCTTAAATTTGTGCTGGATTCAAGAAAGAAAAATGGCTATCAAATAAACCAGATTGGGAATATGGATGAAGTCCCATTAACCTTTGATGTTCCATCGAACAGGACTGTTGATATGAGAGGCGCAAAAACCGTAACAGTGAAGACCTCAGGGCACGAAAAAACCCATTACACGGTTGTAACAGTGAAGACCTCAGGGCACGAAAAAACCCATTACACGGTTGTATTGTCCTGCTGCGCAGATGGGACCAAACTGCCACCAATGATCATTTTCAAAAGGAAGAACATGCCAAAAGAGGTGATTCCAAGAGGAGTGATTGTCCATGTTCATCAGAAAGGGTGGATGGACGAGAATGGCATGGGAAAATGGGTCGACAAAGTGTGGTCCAAATGACCTGGAGGGCTTCTGAAGAAACTGGCCTTACTTGTGCTTGACCAGTTTAGGGCACATATCACCGAAAACACAAAAAAGAGGTTCAAAGACGTGAACACTCATCTAGCGGTCATTCCTGGGGGGCTTACCAGCCAGCTGCAGCCTCTTGATGTATCATTAAACAAGCCATTTAAGGTTTGCATGCGGGAGGAGTGGAATAAGTGGATGGCTGCTGGGAATCATGACCTTACACCCAGTGGACGGATGAAGAGGCCCACTATCACCCAAGTCTGCGAGTGGGTGAGATCATCATGGCAATCAGTAAAGGAAGAAACGGTTGTCAAATCCTTAAAAAAATGCGGCATTAGTAATGCCCTGGACGGTTCGGAGGATGGTGTCCTATATAAAGACACCAGTGACAGTGATACCACTGACATTGAGCCACTAAGTTCGGACAGCAGTGAAGAGTTTTTGGGGTTTTCAGATGACTAGAGGTCATGTCGTACTGAAAATCTTTCTCTTCTGTTATTGTTAATGTTTCATAATGCTGCTGATGGCTGTTGGTAATGTTTGCACATTATATGTTATTTTATTAAAATGTTTTAGTCCACCTTTTAGTTCAAATTATTTTTTTCTCCATTTTCCTCCCCTGAAAACTCGGTGCGTCTAATCATCAGGTGCGTCTTATAAAGCGAAAAATACGGTACATCTCTCTGCTTATAAAGAATCCGTTCATAATTCTTTACCTTATTACCCAGGTTTATCCAATTATTAACCTCTGGAGTATGACGTGCGAACCAACTCCGACTAATCAGAACTCTGGCCAATAATAGTATTCTACCTAGCAAAATCTTTTTATATTTATGACTACCTAGTGAAGAAAAATCATTCAATAGAAACACTTGTGGCTCAAGGGGAATCCGTATTTTCAATTTGTGGGTAAGGAGATTATTAATAGTATTCCAGTAGGCTCCAAGTTCTGGGCATGCCCAGATCATGTGCAGATAGTCCGCCCCTAAAATATCACACCGAGGGCATTTAGAGGTATCTCTTAGTCCACACTTATTTAACCAAATGGGAGCAACATATAATCTGTGGTAAATATTAAACTGTTTTAAAACATGATTAAAGTTATGAGATAGTAGATAGAAGTTAGTAAAAATGCTTCCCCACCCTACCGATTGTATATTTGGGCAATCCATCTCCCAGGCCCTTTGTCCCGGCGATTGTGTCTCTCCAAAACGTGACTTAAAGGGGTTGTCCAGGTTCAGAGCTGAACCTGGACAGCCCTCCATTTTCACCCAGGCAGCCACCCTCGCATGAGCATCGGAGCAGTTCATGCTCCGATGCTCTGCTTTGCCCTGCGCTAAATTGCACAGGGCAAAGGCATTTTTCAGAGTTCCGGTGACGTACCGGGCTCTCTATGGGGCTAACAGGAACCCCGGTGACGTCACCGGCACTGATGGGTGGGATTTGGCTCTGCCCTAGCCAGTAAAACGGCTAGGGCAGAGCTAAAGCCCGCCCCTCAGAGCCGGTGACGTCACCGAACACACTGCTGGGCGGAAGTTACCGCCCGGCAGTGTGTTATTGAAAACACAAGAGCCCGTGCCCTGCGCGATCTAGCGAAGGGCACTGGAGCGCATCGGAGCATGAGATGCTCCGATGCTAGGCTCAGGGGGGCTGCCGGGGTGAAAATAAGGGTATGTCCGGGTTCAGCTCTGAACCTGGACAACCCCTTTAAGTAATAATTTATATATATTTGACATCTTCATTCTTTGTGATATATTCCCTACCCACCCATTTAACAGAGACGTATTATCTATTTCTAAGAGTGATTTATCATTCAAACTAAAAAGTGCCGACCGAAGCTGAAAATACCTAAGGCATGAAAGATTCACTATATTATGTGATAGTTCCACGAACGACTTAATCTCTCTATTCTTTTTTTTTTTTTTTTTTTTTTTTTAGCTGGAGGTAAACTTTTTTTTTTTTAATCTTTATTTTGTTTTACAAAAACATAGAATTACTACATAGACCAATATCAATCACACTAGAATATAAGTTATAACAATAAACATCATATCCATCGCATCTATGTATATAATATACGAATCATAAATATACGAATCATAAATATCCTTCCCCCCCCCCCCCCCATTGGCTGCTGTTCCCCTCAATTCAATAAAATACAGCATACAACACATACATTAAATATTTCTATGTGGCTCTGCGTGCAACTCTCCGATTCCTTTCACTATCCTCATAAATTTTAATTTGTTGAAGGTATAAACCCCACTCCCTTGACGAGGGCTGGGAAGCAGAGCCCCAATACCTGACCACTATAGCTTTCGCTACCATCAATCCCCTCATCCAAATCCGCCTAACATGAGGGGGAACTTCCGTTTCCGAAGTATAGTCACCAAAGATCACTATCGGGATCCCCGGATTATAATTCATAGAGGATTCCTTTTGTAAAGCAAAGAAAACCTCTTCCCAATATTTTCTTATTTTATTACAACTCCAAAGCATATGTGCAAAATCAGCGTTCACGTATCCACATTTCGGGCAACAACAGTCCCGATCCCTATTTTGGGGGAACTTTCCTTGGGATTTGGGCGTATAATACAGTCTATGAAGGATCTTAAATTGGATCAATCTATGAGCACTGGAAACTGACGCCTTTCTCACATTCCTGTAAATAGTAGGCCACTGTAAAGGGGGGCAATTCAACTCTTGCTCCCATTTACCTGGGGCCTTAAAAGGTGTTACAGTAACCAGTGCCATTCGGAGTTTAGCATATAATCGGGATAGTTTCACCTTCTGGTCCTTCTGAGCGTCACAAAAATCAAAAAAAATATTCTCTTGTGGAAATATACGGCCCCTATTCCTAGAGGCTTCAAATACATGTTTCAAACGTGCATACATGAATAAATCTAATGGTGAAGCATCAATTAACCCAAATTCCAAGGGTGATTTAAATCGACCTAAATAAAATAGGTGAGACACCCTATTGATGCCATTACGTGTCCAATAACCAAACTCTGTAATTTTAAAAAATTCCTCCAGCTCCCCATTCCCCCACAGAGGGGTGAAAACAAATGGGCCGGAGACTTTAAGAAGCTCCTTCAACCTATTCCACACCCTCTGTATTGAGAAAGGGATCAACAAGGTTTTTCTCATTCCCATAGATCCAGTTTCTAAACATGAAAAAATATTTTCTATTGGTTTGTCCATGACTTTATTCAAATACCGTAAAAGTAGACTCTCTTTCCAGTTACAACACCGCTGAATCTGTGTACAAAAATAATAACCTTGAAAAAAAGGAAGTGACAGCCCACCATCTGCCTCCGATAGCCATAGATATCTCTGCTTTATACGCACCCTCTTCCTGCCCCAAATTAGATCATTAATCAAAGTCTCCAATCTATAAAAGAAAATATCCTCTATCCAGATAGGAGAAGCACACATCGGAAACAAAACCATAGGCAAAATAACCATCCTGATCAGTGCGATTCGATCTATCTGTGCCAGTATCAATTTCCGCCAAGCACCAACCTTAGTCCTCACCTTATCCAGCGCTGGGGCCAGATTGAGTTCAGAATATCTACTTATAGGAACCCCTATCTTAATCCCCAAATAATCTAAGGTATCATTAGGAGCCAAAACACGAACTCGGCTCCCTACATCTACAGCTTTCCGGTTCAGCGGGAGGAGCGATGACTTTGCCCAATTAATCATATAACCTGATAATTTACCATAATATTCTATTACCTCTATGACATACGGAAGAATTTTCCAACCCTGATCTAAAAACAGGATCACGTCATCTGCGTATAGGCTTATTTTATCGCTGACTCCCGCCACCCCAAAGCCGTCTATACCCCTCTCTAAGCGGATCTGACAAGCCAACGGTTCTATAAAGAGGGCGAAGAGGAGAGGAGACAGGGGACAACCCTGTCTCATCCCTCTCCGCATCATAACAGGAGAAGTAGTAATACCATTGATATTAATATATGCAGCCGGCTGTTCATATAACATTTGAGTCATTCCCAAGAATGAGTTCCCAAGACCAAAGTGAGACATTGTAGCCCACAGAAAAGACCACTCCATCCTGTCAAACGCCTTTGCGGCGTCTAATGACAGGATGGAGTGGTCCACACTACCCCCCACGACAAATTCAAAAACACCCTATATATACTGGACTGGATATGGCGGCCCGGGATAAAACCCGTCTGGTCAGGATGGACCAGATCAGCTATAACCCTCTTCAATCGACAAGCAAGAATTTTGGCAAAAATCTTGTAGTCCGTATTTAAAAGCGATATAGGTCTATATGACCCCACATCACATGGATCCTTATCCTTCTTTAGGACCAAAACCATCACTGCCTCTCTAAATGATGTCGGTAGAGAGCCAAGTACGCAGGATTCATTGAAGACCCGAAGAAGGATTGGAAGGAGAGACCTGGCATGGTACCTATAGATTTCAAAAGGTAATCCCTCTAGTCCAGGAGAAGAACTAAACTTTAAAGTTGGAAGAACCGTTTGAAGTTCCTCCAGAAGGATAGGGGAGTCCAGTATTTCTCTATCCTGAATAGTTAATTGGGGAAGCGCCAGTTGTTGAAGATATTGATCCATATCGGTACGACTAAACATAGACTCAGATTCATAGAGGGTAGAGTAATATTTCACAAATTCTTCTCTAATCTCTTCTGCGGATCTCACTCCAACTCCCTGTAGGTTCCTAATTTCTTTTATACTAGTATCCTCTCTCTGGTTGGCCACCAAACGAGCCAAAAACCTACCCGTTTTACCAGACTCGCAAAAACGATTCTGGCCCTGAAATAACAGCTTGTGGTGTGCTTTTTTATATAAAAGTGTCTTAAGCTGAGAGTTAGCCTCCTTTAATTGAGTGATGAAATGTTCCTTATGACTGTCAATCAATGCGCCCCGTAAACTCCTTATTGAATCTGTCAATTGATTTTCCCTCTGTCGTGTTTCCTTTCTAAACCTATGAATTTTGTTGAAATATAAACCTCTAATATGGGCCTTCAACGCGTCCCATACATAGTGAATATGAGTTGAGCCTACGTTAAAGCCCCAAAATTCCTGAATATCCTGGTCTATTCGGGATTGCTCCCCAATCACCTCAAGCCAATGCGAATTCAATTTAAAAGTTCTTCCTACGGATGGAGCCTCCACAAACACAATCAGAACTGGGGAATGATCCGAGATTCCATGGGGTTCATACCTCATCCTCTGGATCCGACCGCACAGGTCCCAACTTGCAAAAGCCAAATCAATACGGGACATAGACCCGTATGACTGGCTAAAACATGAGAACATTTTCTTATTGCCATATAGGTAGCGCCAGATATCTACCAGCGCCAGCTCCTGGCACACAGCAGTTAACGGGGACCCGCTGCGACCGTGCCCAGAGAGTGTAGAGAACCGATCCAACTCAGGGTCCGGGACTGCATTAAAATCCCCCACCACCAATAAAGAACATTGATTTTTGGTAGATATATATTGACCTAAATGGGAAAGGACCGTTGCTTTAAATGGAGGGGGGATGTAAATAAACGCCAATATCACCTCCTGTCTTTTCCAATACCCATGTAAAAATACATATCGCCCTTCTTTATCAATGGAACTATCTAGCGGCTGGAATTCCATCCCTCGATGAATATACACACTAACACCTCTTGCATAAGAGGAATAACAAGCGTGGTACTCCGAAGAGGCCCATTTCCTTTTCAATGTATAAATCCTATCAACTGTTGCATGGGTCTCTATTAGTGCCACAATTGCGGGCAGATGGCGGACCACACGGTCAAAGACCACCGTCCTCTTCACTCTGTCTCCCAGCCCTCTCACATTCCAACATAAGATATTACACGGCATATCGTATAAGTAGAGGTATCGCTAATCTCAACGGAGAGGCACGCAAAACCACATGACAGAGATCTCTAATCTCTCTATTCTTAACAACCTGTGTAATATAAAAAATCCCATTCTTTTGCCAAAATTGATCCCTTGCTATACCCTCTATGGCAGGGGTGCACAACGTTTCCTGGTTGGGGGCCACATTGCCAGACTGAACCAATGACGAGGGCCGAAATTAAAATTTAAAGGTGTATTAACAACTGAAATATTGTACTTATGGCATGTTGAACACACATTATATACCATTAATGTCTAGTTACACTTCTAGGACTCCCATCTAATGGGAGAAATACATAAAAAATGCATGTGAGCAGCCACAAGACATAGGCATACATGTCTGTTACCAGATGGTTGGGGGCCGCACAGAATAGTATCAAGGGCCGCATGTGGCCCCTGGGCCGCAGGTTGTGCACCCCTGCTCTATGGTCTGTAAGTGAATATTATGCCAAAGGGGTGTAAATGTAAGTGATCCCTTTACCCCCAACCAAGCTCTAGTAGTAGCCCAAATTTTCCGTAGTGATTTTATAGTCTCTTTATGGCCCTGGACTCTATTAATCAATAACCTGGATTCCAAAAGCGTAAATATGTTATTATGCGAGGAGCTTCTCACTAACCTACTTAAAAAGGTACTATTTTGCCATTCATGGCACATCCATAGCTGAGCAGCAATAAAGTAACCCTTGAAGTAGGGGAGATTTAATCCCCCCTGCTCCAAAGGTTTATATAAATATTCCAATTTGAGGCGCACACGTTTCCTTCCCCACACTAGGTCATTAATTATTCTTTCCATAAGTTTAAAATATTTATCCTCTATCCAGATAGGTGTATTCCTAAGAACATAGAGCATTTGGGGTAAAATCACCATCTTGACCAGTGAAACTCAATCCGCCCTAGATAAGGGAAGTCTCAACCAAATCCCTATTTTTGCCCTAATTTTCATTATAAATGGGATCAGATTGAGTTTAACACAATTTTCAACCTTTGGAGATATGATCATACCCAAGTATTTAAAAGTGTCAACGACATCTAACTGGGTAATCAAGGACTCCTTCTGGGAGACCGGGTCTAATGGCATCAAAATTGTCTTCGACCAATTTATGTCTAGGCATGATACCTCACCAAATAGTTTCACCATCCGCATAATTCTTGGTAGAGTTATTTCTGTACTATCTATAAAAAAGAGGACATCGTCTGCATATAGAGAAATACGATCTTCCACACCTAATATTCCAAATCCTTTAATTTGAGCATCCTGTCTAATAGCCAGAGCCAGAGGCTCAATATAAATATCAAATAGGAGTGGTGATAGTGGACAACCCTGACGAGTACCTCTATTTAAGTTAAAACTGCTAGTAAGGCTACCATTAAGACTCAACTTGGCCGTGGGGGATATGTACAGTAATTTAATCATGTTTATGAATCTCTCCCCAAAACCCATCCTGGCCAGGACCCTCCACAGGAAACGCCACTCCACCCTGTCAAAGGCCTTAGAGGCATCCAATGACAGGATGGAGCGAGCAGACCCCCCAGGTGCCTGTATGTTGGCAAAAAGCCGGTGAATATTGTGGTGAGTACCCTTATTTGGGATGAAACCATTCTGATCCGGATGAACAATGGAAGAGATAACCCCAGCGAGTCTTGTGGCCAGAATCCTTGCCAGGAGCTTTACGTCAGCGTTCAACAGTGAAATCGGTCTGTAGGATCCCAGATCTAGGGGGTCCTTACCTTTTTTGGAATTAACATTATCACGGCTTCCGACATTAAAGGGACACTGACAGGCCCAAAAAGCATATTTAGGGGTATATATGACAGTATAGGTCTTATAAAGGGTATTAGAATCATCTAAGTATCCCCCCTGTCCGCCTCATAAATACAGTAAAAATAAGTTTTATAACCTGCTTTCCCGGCGTTCAATCTGCCCAAGGGGCGGTGCTTCATATCAACTTGCGCCCAGCCAGCCTCGCCACAACTGCCGTTTGAAGCGCCGCCCAGCTCATCAATATTCACTGAGCTGGGCGGATACTCTGAAGCTCTGTACTAGTGTCCCCGGCCATCTTCAGCGCATGCGCCCGGCACCCTCACTGGCCGGGATCGCATCGCGCGTCTGCTTTATGCGCATGCGCTGTGTCCGGCGCATGCGCATAAAGCAGATTTAAATCTGTCTTGAACGTGGACATCTCAGCATTTATTTCTTTGTATTCATTCTGCATAATAGCCATCGAGCTCTCCACATTATTAACCCTATCTCGGATTTTAGACAGATCATCCCTAATCAGTCCCATGTCAACTTGAATTGCGCCGAGCTGAGTTGTGAGAGCCTGAATTAGGTCCCCATTCTGTTTTACTGCCAATAAGATTTCTTTTAACGGTGAGGGATTGGGATTAGTAACATCTTCTCTGTCTATTCCGTCCTCCCCTTGGGGGTACCCAGAGTCTTTTTGTAGTTCAGGTTCCATTACTTCAGAGTTATCATTCTTTTTAGAACTAATATCCTTCTGCCCGCCTCTAGTATTGACCCTAGGGGACCTCAAAAATTGGTCTATTTTTCCTCCTTCGGAGGGTTTAACAGCCAATTCCTGCCCAGAAAGATCCACAGAGAGCCTGCTTGCCTTAGGTGCCATTTCCCTTTATTCCTTTTTTTTTTTTTTCCCTTCCCACTCCTCCTTTTTTCTTCTTTTACTCCTTTTAGTATCTTTCTTTTTCCTCTCTTTTTCCTTTCTTGTCTCTCTTCCGCTTTCTTTCCACCTCTCTCTCTCTCCTCTAAGATATTTTCCTCACCAGGCATCCCTCTCTCTCTCTGCCCCCACAAGCAGATTTATTTTTATTTTCTACCCCTCCGTCAATTTCTATGGGCACTGTATCCCGTGTGGAGTTTCAAATCAGACCACGTTAATGACCTTTCGATCAATTGATTAATAAATTAGCTGATGGTTAGGAAATTGATTAAATTAGCTGGTTACTCAGTTAGTTACTCAGTTAGTTCATATTAGTGGGGGAAGGGAATACAGGAACAATCTCACCAATCTTCGGTTCCCTGTAGAGGTGCCCAGGTGCCCAGCTGGAGAAAGCAGGGGAACGCTCTCCGGAGGATCACAAGCTGCAGACAGGCGGGGGATCAAACGGAGAGCCAAAGGACCCGAGAGGAACGGCCAAGAAAGCGACCACTCAAGCCCCAATGTCACAGTAGAGCGTGCAGCACGCAGCAGGAGGAGCCTTCCAAGCGCCGATAACCACGGGGACTGGCTCAGGAGGTAACGGGCAGCAGGAGGAGCAGAAGGAGGATGGAGGGAGCAGGAACGGCGTCGCCGGTCAGACCATTAAGATCCACGATCGCGGCACGCAGACACAGACCCAGGAGACGCGCAGACACAGGAGGCAGCAGGAGAGGGCGAGAGACGCCGAAATCAGCGGTCAGTAGGGCAGCTGAGCAGTAGGGAGGAGAGGCGGGCGTGACGTCCTTACGTCATCATGTCATCCCGTTGCCAGTCAGTAAATACACGTATTTCACCATTGGATCAAATTGCTGCTATTTTTTTATAAATTTATCATTGAATATATTGCTGCTATTTTTAATTTTTAATTTTATTTTTTGGATATTTTATTATTGAATGAAACTGCTGATATGATATTTTATTATTGAATTAAATTGCTGTTATATTCTCCAGAAGGTGGTTGCAATAATCCCCATTTGCCTCATTTATGTTGGCATCATTTTGTAAATCTCAGTTTATTTATTTTAATTTTATAAAATTACCGTATTTTTCGCCCTATAAGACGCACCGGCCCATAAGACGTTTTTGAGGAGGAAAATAAGAAAAAATATATTTTGAACCAAAAGGTGTGCTTTTGGTGGGTCTTGAACTAATTGTGGTCTGTAGGTGGCACTGTTATGGGGGATCTGTGGATGGCACTGTTATGGGGGATCTGTGGGTGACGCACTGTTATGGGGGATCTGTGGGTGACGCACTGTTATGGGGGATCTGTGGGTGACACTTATGGGGGATCTGTGGGTGACACTTATGGGGGATCTGTGGGTGACACTTATGGGGGATCTGTGGGTGGCTCTTATGGGGGATCTGTGGATGACAATTATGGGGGGGATCTGTGGATGACACATATATAGCATCTTATGCTATGTGTCATCCACAGATCCCCTCCATAAGTGTCCCTGTAGTGAATGACCCTCAATACAGGGCTGGGGGCCGGCATCTGCTTTTATAATGACAGCGGGGCCCGTGCAGTGACTTTTCTACTACACGGGCCCCGCTCACTGTATAATCGTATCTCTAATAGTTAATGGTTACCGTATGTATATAATCGCATAAGGAGCGCTGTGTATTACCGGTACTTACAACTACAAGCGCTCGCCGAGAGGAGGGAGGAGGCAGGCCGGGAGTACAGGCGCTGGCAGCGTGAGTCATACGTCATGCGCCCACGCCGCCTGCTTCATTCATAAAGTGGGCGGCGCAGGCGCGTGACGTATGACTCACACTGCCAGCGCCCATCCTCCCAGCCTGCCTCCTCCCTCCTCCCGGCGAGCGCTTGTAGTTGTAAGTACCGGTAATACACAGCGCTCCTTATGCGATTATATACATACGGTAACCATTAACTATTAGAGATACGATTATACAGTGAGCGGGGCCCGTGTAGTAGAATAGTCACTGCACGGGCCCCGCTGTCATTATAAAAGCAGATGCCGGCCCCCAGCCCCTCCTCCCTCACAGCTGATACACCCGCCGCGCGGCATCGCGGCGGGTGTATCATTGAAAACAAGGCAACATCAGCAGCATTCGCCGTATAAGACGCACTGCTATTTTCCCCCCACTTTTGGGGGGGGAAAAGTGCATCTTATACGGCGAAAAATACGCTACATCTTATTTTTTTTCTGCTGGTCAGCACGATTACAGAGATACCAAGAGTATATACAGGGTGGGCCATTTATATAGATACACCTTAATAAAATGGGAATGGTTGGTGATATTAACTTCCTGTTTGTGGCACATTAGTATATGTGAGGGGGGAAACTTTTCAAGATGGGTGGTGACCATGGCGGCCATTTTGAAGTCGGCCATTTTGAATCCAACTTTTGTTTTTTCAATAGGAAGAGGGTCATGTGACACATCGAACTTATTGGGAATTTCACAAGAAAAACAATAATGTGCTTGGTTTTAACGTAACTTTATTCTTTCATGAGTTATTTACAAGTTTCTCTTTGTTTACAGCCATTGACATGTCGCCGAAGTTAACACGTGCGGAGCGGATAGAAATTGTGTTGATGTCTGGTGAACGCAGTAACCGGGTTATTGCAGCAGATTTCAATGCAAGACAGCCTACGAGACCACCCATCTCCCATGCTACAGTTAGCAAACTGCTTGCTAAGTTTCGTGAAACTGGTTCAGTGTTGGATTTGCCAAAATGTGGACGCATGAAATCTGTCACTAATGAAGAAACATCAGTGGCTGTCCTAGCTTCATTCAGCAAGAGCCCACAGCGTAGCACTCGCCGCATGTCACTGGAGAGTGGCATTAGTCGAACATCCCTTTGGTGGATATTAGCTACTCACAAATGGCAACCTTACAAACTCCAGCTACTGCAGCATCTCAACGAGGATGACCCAGATCGGTGCACTGAATTTGCAGAATGGGCAAAAATTGGAACAGGAACCTCAGTTTACGCAGAAGATATTGTTCAGTGATGAGGCAAACTTTTATGTGAATGGTGAAGTTAACAAACAAACCACCGCTATTGGTCTGACACTAACCCACATTGGATAGATCCCTCCAAGACTGTTGGAACCAAAAAATTGATGGTATGGTGTGGTATATGGGGTACAAAGATAGTGGGGCCATTCTTCATCAATGGAAACCTCAAGGCCACTGGATATGCGAAATTGCTACATGATGATGTGCTTTATGCACTGAAGCTGGCACGTTCCCTGAGTTTTTCCAGCAAGATGGTGCACCACCACATTATGGGTGTCAGGTCAGAGCATTCCTAGATGAACAGTTTCCTGGAAAGTGGATTGGTCGTCGTGGGCCAGTTGAATGGCCCCCAAGGTCTCCCGATCTGACCCCCTTAGACTTTTATCTTTGGGGTCATCTGAAGGCAATTGTCTATGCTGTGAAGATACGAGATGTGCAGCACCTGAAACTACGGATACTGGAAGCCTGTGCTAGCATTTCTCCTGCGGTGTTGCTATCAGTGTGTGAAGAGTGGGAGAAGAGGGTTGCATTGACAATCCAACACAATGGGCAGCACATTGAACACATTTTATAAGTGGTCAGAAACTTGTAAATAACTCATGAAAGAATAAAGTTACGTTAAAACCAAGCACCATTGTTTTTCTTGTGAAATTCCCAATAAGTTTGATGTGTCACATGACCCTCTTCCTATTGAAAAAACAAAAGTTGGATTCAAAATGGCCGACTTCAAAATGGCCGCCATGGTCACCACCCATCTTGAAAAGTTTCCCCCCTCACATATACTAATGTGCCACAAACAGGAAGTTAATATCACCAACCATTCCCATTTTATTAAGGTGTGTACATATAAATGGCCCACCCTGTATATATATAGGCTTGAGGAAGGCTCTTGTGAGCCGAAACGTCGCAAGTTTGCCATATTATGGGTGAATAAAAGTTTTATATTTCACTTTTATTCAGGAGTGCAGTCCTATTTCATGACTATGAAAATTGTAGATTCACACTGAAGGCATCAAAACTATGAATTAACACATTTGGAATTATATACATAACAAAAAAGTGTGAAACAACTGAAAATATGTCATATTTTATATTCTTCAAAGTAGCCACCTTTTGCTTTGATTACTGCTTTGCACACTCTTGGCATTCTCTTGATGAGCTTCAAGAGGTAGTCACCTGAAATGGTTTTCACTTCATAGGTGTGCCCTGTCAGGTTTAATAAGTGGGATTTCTTGCCTTATAAATGGGGTTGGGACCATCAGTTGCATTGTGGAGAAGTCAGGTGGATACACAGCTGATAGTCCTACTGAATAGACTGTTAGAATTTGTATTATGGCAAGAAAAAAGCAGCTAAGTAAAGAAAAACGAGTGGCCATCATTACTTTAAGAAATGAAGGTCAGTCAGTCCGAAAAATTGGGAAAACTTTCAAAGTGTCCCCAAGTGCAGTCACAAAAACCATCAAGCGCTACAAAGAAACTGGCTCACATGTGGACCGCCCCAGGAAAGGAAGACCAAGAGTTACCTCTGCTGCGGAGGATAAGTTCATCGGAGTCACCAGCCTCAGAAATCGCAGGTTAACAGCAGCTCAGATTAGAGACCAGGTCAATGCCACACAGAGTTCTAGCAGCAGACACATCTCTAGAACAACTGTTAAGAGGAGACTGTGTGAATCAGGCCTTCATGGTAGAATATCTGCTAGGAAACCACTGCTAAGGACAGGCAACAAGCAGAAGAGACTTGTTTGGGCTAAAGAACACAAGGAATGGACATTAGACCAGTGGAAATCTGTGCTTTGTCTAATGAGTCCAAATTTGAGATCTTTGGTTCCAACCACCGTGTCTTTGTGCGACGCAGAAA
The DNA here is from genome assembly GCF_014858855.1 of Bufo gargarizans. Lineage (NCBI taxonomy): Eukaryota > Metazoa > Chordata > Amphibia > Anura > Bufonidae > Bufo > Bufo gargarizans. Next base: position 6,568,804 of record NC_058080.1, read on the forward strand.
AGGTGAACGGATGGACTCTACATGCCTGGTTCCAACCGTGAAGCATGGAGGAGGAAGTGTGATGGTGTGGGGGTGCTTTGCTGGTGACACTGTTGGGGATTAATTTAAAATTGAAGGCATACTGAACCAGCATGGCTACCACAGCATCTTGCAGCGGCATGCTATTCCATCCGGTTTGCATTTAGTTGGACCATCATTTATTTTATTAACAGGACAATGACCCCAAACACACCTCCAGGCTGTGTAAGGGCTATTTGACCATGAAGGAGAGTGATGGAGTGCTGCACCAGATGACCTGGCCTCCACAGTCACCGGACCTGATCCCAATCGAGATGGTTTGGGGTGAGCTGGACCGCAGAGTGAAGGCAAAAGGTCCAACAAGTGCTAAGCATCTCTGGGAACTCCTTCAAGACTGTTGGAAGACCATTTCAGGTGACTACCTCTTGAAGCTCATCAAGAGAATGCCAAGAGTGTGCAAAGCAGTAATCAAAGCAAAAGGTGGCTACTTTGAAGAACCTAGAATATGACATATTTTCAGTTGTTTCACACTTTTTTGTTATGTATATAATTCCACATGTGTTAATTCATAGTTTTAATGCCTTCAGTGTGAATGTACAATTTTCATAGTCATGAAAAAAAAGAAAACTCTTTGAATGAGAAGGTGTGTCCAAACTTTTGGTCTGTACAGTATATATATACACAGTGGATATAAAAACTCTACACACCCCTGTTAAAATGTCAGGTTTCTGTGATATAAAAAAATGAGACAAAGATAAATTATTTCAGAACTCTTTCCACCTTTAATGTGACCTATAAACTGTACAACTTTATTGATAAACAAACAAACTGAAATCTTTTAGGTAGAGGGAAGAAAAAATATAAAAATAAAATAATATGGTTGCATAAGTGTGCACACCCTTAAACTAATACTTTGTTGAAGCACCTTTTGATTTTATTACAGCACTCAGTCTTTTTGGGTATGAGTCTATCAGCCTGGCACATTTTGACTTGGCAAGATTTGCCCACTCTTCTTTTCAAAAACACTCCAAATCTGTCAGATCACCCCACAGATTTTCAATCGGATTCAGGTCTGGGCTCTGGCTGGGCCATTCCAAAACTTTAATCTTCTTCTGGTGAAGCCATTCCTTTGTTGATTTGGATGTATGCTTTGGGTCGTTGTCATGCTGAAAGATGAAGTTCCTCTTCATGTTCAGCTTTCAAGCAGAAGCCTAAAGGTTTTGTGCCAATATTGACTGGTATTTGGAACTGTTCATAATTCCTTCTAGCTTAACTAAGGCCTCAGTTCCAGCTGAAGAAAAACAGCCCCAAAGCATGATGCTGCCACCACCATGCTTCACTGTGGGTATGGTGTTCTTTTGGTGATGTGCAGTGTTGTTTTTGCGCCAAACATATCTTTTGGAATTATGGCCAAAAAGTTCAACCTTTGTTTCATCAGACCATAACACCTTTTCCCACATGCTTTTGGGAGACTTCAGATGTGTTTTTGCAAAATGTAGCCTGGCTTGAATGTTTTTCTTCGTAAGAAAAGGCTTTCGTCTTGCCACTCTACCCCATAGCCCAAATATATGAAGAATACGGAAGATTGTTCTCACATGTACCACACAGCCAGTACTTGCCAGATATTCCTGCAGCTCCTTTAATGTTGCTGTAGGCCTCTTGGTAGCCTCCCAAACCAGTTTTCTTCTAGTCTTTTCATCAATTTTGGAGGAACGTCCAGTTCTTGGTAATGTCACTGTTGTGCCATATTTTCTCCACTTGATGATGACTGTCTTCACTGTGTTCCATGGTATATCTAATGCCTTGGAAATTCTTTTGTACCCTTCTCCTGACTGATACCTTTTAACAATGAGATCCCTCTGATGCTTTGGAAGCTCTCTGTGGACCATGGCTTTTGCTGTGGGATGCAACTAAGAAAATTTCAGGAAAGACCAACTAGAGCAGCTGAACTTTATTTGGGGTTAATCAGAGGCACTTTAAATAATGGTAGGTGTATGCTGACTCCTATTTAACATGATTTTGAATGTGATTGCTTAATTCTGAACACAGCTACATCCCCAGTTATAAGAGGGTGTGCACACTTATGCAACCACATTATTCTAGTTTGTTTTGTTTTCTTCCCTCCACCTAAAAGATTTCAGTTTGTTTTTCAATTGAGTGGTACAGTTTATAGGTCACATTAAAGGTGGAAAAAGTTCTGAAATTATTTATCTTAGTCTCATTTTTTTACAGAAAACCAGCTAAGAGGAGTGGCTCAATTGAGTACAAAAACACTTATAATACTGAAATAATCCAAAAATAACATGATTTTATTTGAGAATCACAACAAGACATAATTGGCACAGATCACAAAAAAACATTTAACACAGGTCACAATACATAAAGGTATTAAAAACCAAGAGGACCAATGGTGGACTGCTGGTATATATTTATAAAGTGCAAGTGCAATAATCCTGATTGGTCATTAGTAGAAAGGTATATTACACCAAACCACTATGGCTCCAAACTACATAATATAATAGACCCCATATGCATATTTGTACAACAGATACCAAAATTGGGGGTGAAAATACACACCCCAACGGCTAACTGAGGCAATAGGGCAACTAAAAATGTAATAGGCACATAGAAAATACTGACCAACCAACCTAGTATACCAAACAGGAGCACCACCGGTCCACTCCCCAACGCACGTTTCGCATTTAGCTTTTTCAAGGGGTACTGGCTCCTTTTTTTACAGCACAGAAACCTGACAGGGGTGTGTAGACTTGTTATATCCACTGTATGTATGTATATATATATATATATATATATAATACAAAGAGAGCTCAGCAGCACTACTTTCGGATGAGGTGGGTGCAATATCCTCTGGCCTTAGGCTGTTCGGTCAATAGTTGTAGATATCTCAAAGAAGAGGCAGCACTCCAGAATAAAATGAAACAGTGACCCACTTTATTTCCCCTGTGCAACGTTTCAACTGCTCATTGCAGTCTTTCTCAAGCATAACATTGGTGTCTCAACAACTACATTTATACCCACAATGCTAGAAGAATGGTGGCAATCGTCTTGGCGTTTTAGGTTTGGAATAAGAGAATGGGGTTGGAGCCGTGGCTGTATACTGAAAGAAGAATAAAACTATAATGGACAAAAAAAACTGTGAATGGAGGAAACTGAGATCAGAGGAGATGTATAGGGAGTGGAAACGGGATGTGGGGATGCAGTGTGTCTACAACACACTGTAGACCCATTCACTTTGTTGGTATATGGGGGGGACCACTGGAGTGCTGGAATGGAATGCTTAGAGGGTCAAGTTAACAAGATAATTGACAATAACATATTCAATAATATAAAAAGCGTGCATATATATAAAAAAAGGTTTCATATTCATACGTGCATTCCATAACAAGTGCCATAGAAATGTGCCATGATCACATACATAGTGGATTTCATAAATTTTCGAGAAACAATATCAGTTTCATAAAGTGCATTAGTGCTTACATTATAATGACCACCTGACAGTGCTAATCATGCGATCAATAGCCGCGTGTTTTCCAATAAACAAGTACTGACTTACAGCGTGGAGTTTCATGGTGGCAGCCGTCTTGGCGTCCCTGAGGTCCTACCGCGCATGCCCGGTATCCAGGAAACCTGCTTAAACAAACAGAGACCGCGCCTGCAGGTGACGTCAGTCCCGATGCGCACACAGGCAACCAGGTACCTCCCCCGGAGCGTGACGATCAGGAGAGCAGCCTCCTCCAGTTCGGCCTCCCGATCACATGACTTCGTCACATGAATCGTTGCCTGACAACCAGGAAGCGCTTACCCTCAACATATCGCCATCTCCAGGATCAGTTTGAGCACGGCAATATGACCATAATCAGGAAGGAATTATATAGGTAGAGAATGAACGGGTATTAAAATGCTGTCCACCTGATTATTTGTATAGATACTTATATCAGGAAACCAGATAAGTGAATATCGGAGGGTTATAGTCCTAAAAAGGATGTGACATATATTGATTAAATGGAGAAAAGGGGAGTGCGGTCTACGAGGATATACCACTCCAGTGGTCCCCCCCATATACCAACAAAGTGAATGGGTCTACAGTGTGTTGTAGACACACTGCATCCCCACATCCCGTTTCCACTCCCTATACATCTCCTCTGATCTCAGTTTCCTCCATTCACAGTTTTTTTGTCCATTATAGTTTTATTCTTCTTTCAGTATACAGCCACGGCTCCAACCCCATTCTCTTATTCCAAACCTAAAACGCCAAGACGATTGCCACCATTCTTCTAGCATTGTGGGTATAAATGTAGTTGTTGAGACACCAATGTTATGCTTGAGAAAGACTGCAATGAGCAGTTGAAACGTTGCACAGGGGAAATAAAGTGGGTCACTGTTTCATTTTATTCTGGAGTGCTGCCTCTTCTTTGAGATATCTACAACTATTGACCGAACAGCCTAAGGCCAGAGGATATTGCACCCACCTCATCCGAAAGTAGTGCTGCTGAGCTCTCTTTGTATTATATTATTGGACTTGTACAGCTTTTTGCACTGCCACTTTTTTCATCCGTCTACATCATGGACCCCCCCCCCCCCCGATGTGTTCACATATACCAAAGAGGACGAGGAAAGAATCCTACATGGTTTGGTGAGTGATCCCCAATTTTTATCTACTCCCACCATTGTTGATCTCAAAAAACAGTATGAAGCTGATGCCAAAAAAATTGCCTCCATGGACTTACATCTCATGACATTGGGTCAATACTATAAGGAACATAGAATTCCAAGGGGGATTCGCTCTCAATTGAAACCCAATTTGTTCCCTGGCGGCTCGGCGTGTGCATTAAAATTCGCACAGATATCAAATAAATATGCCTTCGATATCATATTGCTCAATTTGGAGTATTTACAACAAGAATTGGTGGAAGTGAGGGAGAGACACTTGAAAACAAAAATTTCACTACAGTTACTTCTTAACACAGATGAATGGACCCAGTATGACCAAAACTGTACCCAGTATCTAGACAGATTTGTCAAGGATCAGGAGAGCATAAAAAGAAAAAAGTGGCTTCGTGATGCAGAGGATTATGCCAGAGGAAGAATATACACCTGGCAGGAAGACACGCAAAGGAGGCAAATTCCATCTTACCGCCCTGCAATGAGGAAACAATATTCACAACCTAATCAACATCAACAGTCACAGCAACAATCAAATAACACGTCAACTGCACCGATTATGGACACTGTATCAGCTTCTCCAATGCCTTTTTTAGGCCAGGGACCTATGCCAAAAGAACCAGACGAGGAGGGAGGAAGCACTACAAATGGAGAAAACTTCCCAAAAAATTCAAAAGTCAGAGAACACAGAAGCAAACAGTAGCGGCGGCTGAATCTTTAAACTCTAAACCCACAGTGGTAAATATGTCCTCTGTTGTATTGTCTGATGCCCAAATGGCTTTGTTAACTAAGGGCTTATCCTTCTGCCCTTCAACAAAAGTCGATTGGTTTCAACTTGAGGTGGATATGCAACGTTTGTTCAGGAGTATCAAGTTACAAATTTGGTTTTCTGAACATCCACCTCCGGTTGACCATCGACCGAGTGCGGGGGGATCTGAACTCACTCTGGGACAGGTCAATCTGACTCCCAAGAGTGACTTCATACCACAGATTAACAACCATACCGTAGAAACGTTTATTAAGGCCGTGACATTGGACATCAATGTGCTTAAATCTAGGGTCATAGATACACCTCTGCAACATCCCAATATGACCGCAGCTGACATTAGATCATTGGACGAGCTATGCCATGACAACAGCCTCACCATAAAACCAGCCGATAAAGGCGGTGCGGTTGTTGTCATGGACACGTCCTGGTATATGGGTGAAATTAGGAGACAGCTAGAAGACCAGAATGTATATAGGGAATTGTCAGGTGACCCAAAATTTGAGTATATCAAAAAAATCAAACATGTATTGGAGGTGGCACATGATCACGGGATCATTGATGAAGGTGTATATCTGTTCCTGTTAATAGAGAATCCACGTACACCAATGATCTACGTATTGCCAAAAATACATAAGTCCCTGACGAACCCCCCTGGACGACCCATTGTGTCGGGTATCGACTCGATCTGCTCACATATTTCAATTTTCCTGGATCGCATACTCCGCACTTATGCAATCAATACAAGGTCCTATATTAGGGACACTGAGGATTTTTTGGATAAAATCTCCTCTGTGAGACTATCTGAGGGATGTCTGGTGGCATCTTTTGATGTCACCAGTCTCTATACCTCCATAGATCATGTACGCGGAGTTAATGCGGTCAGGAGATGTTTGGAATATAGTGACTACTCAGGAGGATGTTGTGATTTCATCATTCAACTGTTGGATCTGGTCCTGAGACATAACTATTTTATGTTTGGGGGGCAGTTTTTCCTGCAACTGCGTGGGACCGCAATGGGGTCCAATGTGGCCCCCACGTATGCAAATGTTTTTATGGCGGCACTTGAGGAGGATCTTGTCTATGTATCCCACCACTTCAGTCAGGTACTGGGGTGGTGGCGGTACATAGACGACGTCTTCCTCATCTGGCGAGGGGATGTAGAATCCTTGGAACAATTTCACTGTTACCTGAATGAAATGGACAGTGACATTGCATTCACATTAACACACTCCGACAAGCAGGTCCAGTTCCTGGACACAATGGTTTCTATTGTTGGTGATAGATTGTCTACGGACATCTTCACCAAACCAACCGATTGCAATACGCTATTGCGATATGAAAGCTGCCATCCTAGATCCTGTATTGATTCCCTACCACGCAGTCAACTACTGCGTGTGAGGAGAATCGTACAGGACCCAATAAACTTACCTGTCAGATATGGACAAATGATTAACAAGTTTAGACAGAGAGGGTATCCACAAAGAAATTTAGTGGGACACCAAAGGAGAATACAGGACCCACAGAATGAGGAGGTAAAACAACCGAAACCTAAACAGGTCCCTTTTGTAACAACCTTTTCAGAACAGAGTAAGGACATAGTGTCATGGTCTTACCTTCTTACTGTTCTCCTTCGTTTGACATGTGCTGGCGGCCATCTTGGTTTCTGGGTTTCTTGTAGCCTCCCACCCTGTGGCTTCTCCTTCCCACTGGGAGGAGCTGGATGCCTAGCTCATATATATAGGAGGTCTGTGGCTTCAGTTCCTTGCTTGGTCCTCCTGTGTTCACATGCTTCTAAGACTGCTGCTGCTTCTGGTTCCCGATCCTGACCTCGTCTGGCTACCCCGTTGGTTCCTGATCCTGGCTTCGTCTGACTACCCCGTTGGTTCCTGATCCTGGCTTCGTCTGACTACCCTGCTGGTTCCTGATCCAGGCTTCGTCTGACTACCCTTCTGGTTCCTGACCTCTGTCTACGCAAGACCCTGCTTCGGTTTAGCCATCCGTTTGGACTTTTGCTTACAGCTTGATTTTCAATAAAGCCTTCTTATTTCCACTTATCTCTTGTTGTACGTCTGGTTCATGGTTCCATGACACATAGCCAACATACTGAAAAAGCACTGGTCTATTCTGCGGAGCAATTTCCCTAAGATTGAAACACTGACTAGATCTCCCCTCATGTCATATAGACGGCCCACCAACTTGAGAGATAGGCTGGTAAGGGCGGATGTCCCTGTTAAAAAGAAAGTGCAAACATTCTTGGGTACGAAAAGGACGGGATGCTTTCCGTGTCTTACATGTGTAAACTGCACGTATATTATTAAGGGGATTGTGTTTACACATCCGGAAACTGGAGTACAATATGACATCCGTCACTATCTGACGTGTGATAGTAAGTTTGTTATTTACGTGTTGAAATGTCCATGTGGTCTCCTCTATGTGGGGGAGACCACATGTGACATGAAAACGCGATTGAATAACCACCGGTTTTCAATCAGACGTAAAAGATTGGATTTACCGGTCCCCAAACATTTCGTTGAATTTGGTCATACTGAAAAAGATCTTAAATGTATGATAATAGATCAGGTCCAAAGGGGTAGACGAGGTGGCGACCGCACAGTGACCCTAAAACAACGGGAACTGCGGTGGATACATCGTCTACAGTCACTTAAACCTAAGGGTCTAAATGTGGACTTTAAGTGGAATATTATGTAGAAAGCTGTGGTTTACTTCACCCCCATGGGGTTTTCTTTCCTGTGTACTGATTTGGTTATGTGATCACCTTTGGTGTCTAATTTATCTATTTCTTTTTATATTTAGAAATTTTGGGATCCGAAAAGGATTCAACTATTCATCAAGCTATCTTCACCGTGAAGGAGAATGGTGGCAATCGTCTTGGCGTTTTAGGTTTGGAATAAGAGAATGGGGTTGGAGCCGTGGCTGTATACTGAAAGAAGAATAAAACTATAATGGACATAAAACTGTGAATGGAGGAAACTGAGATCAGAGGAGATGTATAGGGAGTGAAAACAGGATGTGGGGATGCAGTGTGTGGACAACACACTGTAGACCCATGCACTCTGTTGGTATATGGGGGGGACCACTGGAGTGGTATATCCTCGTAGACCGCACCCCCTTTCTCCATTTAATCAATATATTCACATCCTTTTTAGGATTATAAGCCTCCGATATTCACTTATCTGGTTTCCTGATACAAGTATTTATACAAACAATCATGTGGACAGCATTTAAAAACCCGTTCATTCTCCACCTGTATAACCCCTCCCTGATATAGGATTATAGGTCATATTGCCGTGCTCAAACTGATCCTGGAGATGGCGATACGTTGAGGGTAAGCGCTTCCTGGTTGTCAGGCAACGATTCATGTGACGAAGTCATGTGATCGGGAGGCCGAACTGGAGGAGGCTGCTCTCCGGATCGTCACGCTCCGGGGGAGGTGCCTGGTTGCCTGCGTGCGCATCGAGACTGACGTCACCTGCAGGCGCGGTCTCTGTTTGTTTACGCAGGTCTCCTGGATACCGGGCATGCGCGATGGGACCTCAGGGACGCCAAGACGGCTGCCACCATGAAACTCCATGCTGTAAGTCAGTACTTGTTTGTTTGAAAACGTGCGGCCATTGATCGCATGATTAGCACTGTCAGGTGGTCATTATAATGTAAGTAGAGTTGAGCGAACACCTGGATGTTCGGGTTCGAGAAGTTCGGCCGAACATCCCGGAAATGTTCGGGAATGTTCGGGTTCGGGATCCGAACCCGATCCGAACTTCGTCCCGAACCCGAACCCCATTGAAGTCAATGGGGACCCGAACTTTTCGGCACTAAAAAGGCTGTAAAACAGCCCAGGAAAGAGCTAGAGGGCTGCAAAAGGCAGCAACATGTAGGTAAATCCCCTGCAAACAAATGTGGATAGGGAAATGAATTAAAATAAAAATTAAATAAATAAAAATTAACCAAAATCAATTGGAGAGAGGTTCCATAGCAGAGAATCTGGCTTCCCGTCACCCACCACTGGAACAGTCCATTCTCAGATATTTAGGCCCCGGCACCCAGGCAGAGGAGAGAGGTCCCGTAACAGAGAATCTGTCTTCATGTCAGCAGAGAATTAGTCTGCATGTCATAGCAGAGAATGAGGCTTCACGTCAGCCACCACTGCAACAGTCCATTGGCATATATTTAGGCCCAGCACACACAGGCAGAGGAGAGAGGTCCCGTAACAGAGAATCTGGCTTCATGTCAGCAGAGAATCAGTCTGCATGTCATAGCAGAGAATGAGGCTTCACGTCAGCCACCACTGCAACAGTCCATTAGCATATATTTAGGCCCAGCACCCAGGCAGAGGAGGGAGGTCCCGTAACAGAGAATCTGTCTTCATGTCAGCAGAGAATCAGTCTGCATGTCATAGCAGAGAATGAGGCTTCACGTCAGCCACCACTGCAACAGTCCATTGGCATATATTTAGGCCCAGCACACACACAGGCAGAGGAGAGAGGTCCCGTAACAGAGAATCTGTCTTCATGTCAGCAGAGAATTAGTCTGCATGTCATAGCAGAGAATGAGGCTTCACGTCAGCCACCACTGCAACAGTCCATTGGCATATATTTAGGCCCAGCACCCAGGCAGAGGAGGGAGGTCCCGTAACAGAGAATCTGGCTTCATGTCAGCAGAGAATCAGTCTGCATGTCATAGCAGAGAATGAGGCTTCACGTCAGCCACCACTGCAACAGTCCATTGGCATATATTTAGGCCCAGCACCCAGGCAGAGGAGAGAGGTCCCGTAACAGAGAATCTGTCTTCATGTCAGCAGAGAATCAGTCTGCATGTCATAGCAGAGAATGAGGCTTCACGTCAGCCACCACTGCAACAGTCTATTGGCATATATTTAGGCCCAGCACACAGGCAGAGGAGAGAGGTCCCGTAACAGAGAATCTGTCTTCATGTCAGCAGAGAATTAGTCTGCATGTCATAGCAGAGAATAAGGCTTCACGTCAGCCACCACTGCAACAGTCCATTGGCATATATTTAGGCCCAGCACACACACAGGCAGAGGAGAGAGGTCCCGTAACAGAGAATCTGTCTTCATGTCAGCAGAGAATTAGTCTGCATGTCATAGCAGAGAATGAGGCTTCACGTCAGCCACCACTGCAACAGTCTATTGGCATATATTTAGGCCCAGCACCCAGGCAGAGGAGGGAGGTCCCGTAACAGAGAATCTGGCTTCATGTCAGCAGAGAATCAGTCTGCATGTCATAGCAGAGAATGAGGCTTCACGTCAGCCACCACTGCAACAGTCCATTGGCATATATTTAGGCCCAGCACACACACAGGCAGAGGAGAGAGGTCCCGTAACAGAGAATCTGGCTTCATGTCAGCAGAGAATCAGTCTGCATGTCATAGCAGAGAATGAGGCTTCACGTCAGCCACCACTGCAACAGTCCATTGGCATATATTTAGGCCCAGCACACAGGCAGAGGAGAGAGGTCCCGTAACAGAGAATCTGGCTTCATGTCAGCAGAGAATCAGTCTGCATGTCATAGCAGAGAATGAGGCTTCACGTCAGCCACCACTGCAACAGTCCATTGGCATATATTTAGGCCCAGCACACACAGGCAGAGGAGAGAGGTCCCGTAACAGAGAATCTGGCTTCATGTCAGCAGAGAATCAGTCTGCATGTCATAGCAGAGAATGAGGCTTCACGTCAGCCACCACTGCAACAGTCCATTGGCATATATTTAGGCCCAGCACACACAGGCAGAGGAGAGAGGTCCCGTAACAGAGAATCTGTCTTCATGTCAGCAGAGAATTAGTCTGCATGTCATAGCAGAGAATGAGGCTTCACGTCAGCCACCACTGCAACAGTCCATTGGCATATATTTAGGCCCAGCACCCAGGCAGAGGAGGGAGGTCTCGTAACAGAGAATCTGGCTTCATGTCAGCAGAGAATCAGTCTGCATGTCATAGCAGAGAATGAGGCTTCACGTCAGCCACCACTGCAACAGTCCATTGGCATATATTTAGGCCCAGCACACACACAGGCAGAGGAGAGAGGTCCCGTAACAGACAATCTGGCTTCATGTCAGCAGAGAATCATTCTGCATGTCATAGCAGAGAATCAGGCTTCACGTCACCCAACATTGGAACAGTCCATTGGCATATATTTAGGCCCCGGCACCCAGACACAGGAGAGGTTCATTCAACTTTGGGTAGCCTCGCAATATAATGGTAAAATGAAAATAAAAATAGGATTGAATGAGGAAGTGCCCTGGAGTCCAATAATATATGGTTAATGGGGAGGTAGTTAATGTCTAATCTGGACAAGGGACGGACAGGATCCTGTGGGATCCATGCCTGGTTCATTTTTATGAACGTCAGCTTGTCCACATTGGCTGTAGACAGGCGGCTGCGTTTGTCTGTAATGACGCCCCCTGCCGTGCTGAATACACGTTCAGACAAAACGCTGGCTGCCGGGCAGGCCAGCACCTCCAAGGCATAAAAGGCTAGCTCTGGCCACGTGGACAATTTAGAGACCCAGAAGTTGAATGGGGCCGAACCATCAGTCAGTACGTGGAGGGGTGTGCACACGTACTGTTCCACCATGTTAGTGAAATGTTGCCTCCTGCTAACACGTTGCGTATCAGGTGGTGGTGCAGTTAGCTGTGGCGTGTTGACAAAAGTTTTCCACATCTCTGCCATGCTAACCCTGCCCTCAGAGGAGCTGGCAGTGACACAGCTGCCTTGGCGACCTCTTGCTCCTCCTCTGCCTTGGCCTTGGGCTTCCACTTGTTCCCCTGTGACATTTGGGAATGCTCTCAGTAGCGCGTCTACCAACGTGCGCTTGTACTCGCGCATCTTCCTATCACGCTCCAGTGCAGGAAGTAAGGTGGGCACATTGTCTTTGTAGCGTGGATCCAGCAGGGTGGCAACCCAGTAGTCCGCACAGGTTAAAATGTGGGCAACTCTGCTGTCGTTGCGCAGGCACTGCAGCATGTAGTCGCTCATGTGTGCCAGGCTGCCCAGGGGTAAGGACAAGCTGTCCTCTGTGGGAGGCGTATCGTCATCGTCCTGCCTTTCCCCCCAGCCACGCACCAGTGATGGACCCGAGCTGCGTTGGGTGCCACCCCGCTGTGACCATGCTTCATCCTCATCCTCCTCCACCTCCTCCTCATCCTCGTCCTCCTCGTCCTCCAGTAGTGGGCCCTGGCTGGCCACATTTGTACCTGGCCTCTGCTGTTGCCAAAAACCTCCCTCTGAGTCACTTCGAAGAGACTGGCCTGAAAGTGCTAAAAATGACCCCTCTTCCTCCTCCTCCTCCTCCTCCTGGGCCACCTCCTCTTGCCATCATCGCCCTAAGTGTTTTCTCAAGGAGACATAGAAGTGGTATTGTAACGCTGATAACGGCGTCATCGCCACTGGCCATGTTGGTGGAGTACTCGAAACAGCGCAACAGGGCACACAGGTCTCGCATGGAGGCCCAGTCATTGGTGGTGAAGTGGTGCTGTTCTGTAGTGCGACTGACCCGTGCGTGCTGCAGCTGAAACTCCACTATGGCCTGCTGCTGCTCGCACAGTCTGTCCAGCATGTGCAAGGTGGAGTTCCACCTGGTGGGCACGTCGCATATGAGGCGGTGAGCGGGAAGGCCGAAGTTACGCTGTAGCGCAGACAGGCGAGCAGCAGCAGGATGTGAACGCCGGAAGCGCGAACAGACGGCCCGCACTTTATGCAGCAGCTCTGACATGTCGGGGTAGTTGTGAATGAACTTCTGCACCACCAAATTCAGCACATGCGCCAAGCAAGGGATGTGCGTCAAATTGGCTAGTCCCAGAGCTGCAACGAGATTTCGCCCATTATCGCACACCACCAGGCCGGGCTTGAGGCTCACCGGCAGCAACCACTCGTCGGTCTGTTGTTCTATACCCCGCCACAACTCCTGTGCGGTGTGGGGCCTGTCCCCCAAACATATGAGTTTCAGAATGGCCTGCTGACGTTTACCCCGGGCTGTGCTGAAGTTGGTGGTGAAGGTGTGTGGCTGACTGGATGAGCAGGTGGAAGAAGAGGAGGAGGAAGCCGAGAAGGAGGAGGTGGCAACAGGAGGCAAAGAATGTTGCCCTGCGATCCTTGGCGGCGGAAGGACGTGCGCCAAACAGCTCTCCGCCTGGGGCCCAGCTGCCACTACATTTACCCAGTGTGCAGTTAGGGAGATATAGCGTCCCTGGCCGTGCTTACTGGTCCACGTATCTGTGGTTAGGTGGACCTTGCCACAGATGGCGTTGCGCAGTGCACACTTGATTTTATCGGATACTTGGTTGTGCAGGGAAGGCACGGCTCTCTTGGAGAAGTAGTGGCGGCTGGGAACAACATACTGTGGGACAGCAAGCGACATGAGCTGTTTGAAGCTGTCTGTGTCCACCAGCCTAAATGACAGCATTTCATAGGCCAGTAGTTTAGAAATGCTGGCATTCAGGGCCAGGGATCGAGGGTGGCTAGGTGGGAATTTACGCTTTCTCTCAAATGTTTGTGAGATGGAGAGCTGAACGCTGGCCGTGTGACATGGTTGAGACGCTTGGTGACGGAGGTGGTGGTGGTGGTGTTGGTGGTACATCCCCTGTTTGCTGGGCGGCAGGTGCCAACGTTCCTCCAGAGGCGGAGGAAGAGGCCGAGGCGGCAGCAGCAGAATAGGCCGAGGCGGCAGCAGCAGAAGAGGTAGCAGGGGGAGCCTGAGTGACTTCCTTGGTTTTAAGGTGTTTACTCCACTGCAGTTCATGCTTTGCATGCAGGTGCCTGGTCATGCAGGTTGTGCTCAGGTTCAGAACGTTAATGCCTCGCTTAAGGCTCTGATGGCACAGCGTGCAAACCACTCGGGTCTTGTCGTCAGCACATTGTTTGAAGAAGTGCCATGCCAGGGAACTCCTTGAAGCTGCCTTTGGGGTGCTCGGTCCCAGATGGCGGCGGTCAGTAGCAGGCGGAGTCTCTTGGCGGCGGGTGTTCTGCTTTTGCCCACTGCTCCCTCTTTTGCTACGCTGTTGGCTCGGTCTCACCACTGCCTCTTCCTCCGAACTGTGAAAGTCAGTGGCACGACCTTCATTCCATGTGGGGTCTAGGACCTCATCATCCCCTGCATCGTCTTCCACCCAGTCTTGATCCCTGACCTCCTGTTCAGTCTGCACACTGCAGAAAGACGCAGCAGTTGGCACCTGTGTTTCGTCATCATCAGAGACATGCTGAGGTGGTATTCCCATGTCCTCATCATCAGGAAACATAAGTGGTTGTGCGTCAGTGCATTCTATAGTCTTTCACCGCTGGGGAAGGGCTAGGTGGATGCCCTTGGGAAACCCTGCCAGCGGAGTCTTCAAACAGCATAAGAGACTGCTGCATAACTTGAGGCTGAGACAGTTTCCCTGGTATGCATGGGGGTGATGTGACAGACTGATGGGGTTGGTTTTCAGGCGCCATCTGTGCGCTTTCTGCAGAAGACTGGGTGGGAGATAATGTGAACGTGCTGGATCCACTGTCGGCCACCCAATTGACTAATGCCTGTACCTGCTCAGGCCTTACCATCCTTAGAACGGCATTGGGCCCCACCATATATCGCTGTAAATTCTGGCGGCTACTGGGACCTGAGGTAGTTGGTACACTAGGACGTGTGGATGTGGCAGAACGGCCACGTCCTCTCCCAGCACCAGAGGGTCCACTAACACCACCACGACCATGTCCACGTCCGTCCCTTACTAGATGTTTTTCTCATTGTTATGGTTCACCACAACAACAAATATATTATTTGGCCCAATGTATTGTATTCAAATTCAGCGGGATATAAATTTGAGGCCTAGTATTTAGGCGCTGGGTGACCGGTATGGATTTAGTGACAGAATTAGACTTGGAAATGCACAGTAGCGTGTGTGTGAAGTTATTCTGAATGACCCTATGTGCACCTTGAATATTATATACCCTTTTAGGGATAGATTTCAAATAGCTCTGATATAGCAGAAACCACTAAATTATGAAATTGCTAAATTGGGAATTGTATTTCAACCCAGAACAAAAAATGTGCTTTGACGGACACTAAATAACTTTCCCAGCCACAACAGGACAGCGGTAACGAGAGATTTAGCGGGATATAAATTTGAGGCCTAGTATTTAGGCGCTGGGTGACCGGTATGGATTTAGTGACAGAATTAGACTTGGAAATGCACAGTAGCGTGTGTGTGAAGTTATTCTGAATGACCCTATGTGCACCTTGAATATTATATACCCTTTTAGGGATAGATTTCAAATAGCTCTGATATAGCAGGAACCACTAAATTATGAAATTGCTAAATTGGGAATTGTACTTCAACCCAGAACAAAAAATGTGCTTTGACGGACACTAAATAACTTTCCCAGCCACAACAGGACAGCGGTAACGAGAGATTTAGCGGGATATAAATTTGAGGCCTAGTATTTAGGCGCTGGGTGACCGGTATGGATTTAGCGACAGAATTAGACTTGGAAATGCACAGTAGCGTGTGTGTGAAGTTATTCTGAATGACCCTATGTGCACCTTGAATATTATATACCCTTTTAGGGATAGATTTCAAATAGCTCTGATATAGCAGGAACCACTAAATTATGAAATTGCTAAATTGGGAATTGTACTTCAACCCAGAACAAAAAATGTGCTTTGACGGACACTAAATAACTTTCCCAGCCACAACAGGACAGCGGTAACGAGAGATTTAGCGGGATATAAATTTGAGGCCTAGTATTTAGGCGCTGGGTGACCGGTATGGATTTAGTGACAGAATTAGACTTGGAAATGCACAGTAGCGTGTGTGTGAAGTTATTCTGAATGACCCTATGTGCACCTTGAATATTATATACCCTTTTAGGGATAGATTTCAAATAGCTCTGATATAGCAGAAACCACTAAATTATGAAATTGCTAAATTGGGAATTGTATTTCAACCCAGAACAAAAAATGTGCTTTGACGGACACTAAATAACTTTCCCAGCCACAACAGGACAGCGGTAACGAGAGATTTAGCGGTATATAAATTTGAGGCCTAGTATTTAGGCGCTGGGTGACCGGTATGGATTTAGTGACAGAATTAGACTTGGAAATGCACAGTAGCGTGTGTGTGAAGTTATTCTGAATGACCCTATGTGCACCTTGAATATTATATACCCTTTTAGGGATAGATTTCAAATAGCTCTGATATAGCAGAAACCACTAAATTATGAAATTGCTAAATTGGGAATTGTATTTCAACCCAGAACAAAAAATGTGCTTTGACGGACACTAAATAACTTTCCCAGCCACAACAGGACAGCGGTAACGAGAGATTTAGCGGGATATAAATTTGAGGCCTAGTATTTAGGCGCTGGGTGACCGGTATGGATTTACTAACAGAATTAGACTTGGAAATGCACAGTAGCGTGTGTGTGAAGTTATTCTGAATGACCCTATGTGCACCTTGAATATTATATACCCTTTTAGGGATAGATTTCAAATAGCTCTGATATAGCAGAAACCACTAAATTATGAAATTGCTAAATTGGGAATTGTATTTCAACCCAGAACAAAAAATGTGCTTTGACGGACACTAAATAACTTTCCCAGCCACAACAGGACAGCGGTAACGAGAGATTTAGCGGGATATAAATTTGAGGCCTAGTATTTAGGCGCTGGGTGACCGGTATGGATTTACTAACAGAATTAGACTTGGAAATGCACAGTAACGTGTGTGTGAAGTTATTCTGAATGACCCTATGTGCACCTTGAATATTATATACCCTTTTAGGGATAGATTTCAAATAGCTCTGATATAGCAGGAACCACTAAATTATGAAATTGCTAAATTGGGAATTGTACTTCAACCCAGAACAAAAAATGTGCTTTGACGGACACTAAATAACTTTCCCAGCCACAACAGGACAGCGGTAACGAGAGATTTAGCGGGATATAAATTTGAGGCCTAGTATTTAGGCGCTGGGTGACCGGTATGGATTTACTAACAGAATTAGACTTGGAAATGCACAGTAGCGTGTGTGTGAAGTTATTCTGAATGACCCTATGTGCACCTTGAATATTATATACCCTTTTAGGGATAGATTTCAAATAGCTCTGATATAGCAGAAACCACTAAATTATGAAATTGCTAAATTGGGAATTGTATTTCAACCCAGAACAAAAAATGTGCTTTGACGGACACTAAATAACTTTCCCAGCCACAACAGGACAGCGGTAACGAGAGATTTAGCGGGATATAAATTTGAGGCCTAGTATTTAGGCGCTGGGTGACCGGTATGGATTTACTAACAGAATTAGACTTGGAAATGCACAGTAGCGTGTGTGTGAAGTTATTCTGAATGACCCTATGTGCACCTTGAATATTATATACCCTTTTAGGGATAGATTTCAAATAGCTCTGATATAGCAGAAACCACTAAATTATGAAATTGCTAAATTGGGAATTGTATTTCAACCCAGAACAAAAAATGTGCTTTGACGGACACTAAATAACTTTCCCAGCCACAACAGGACAGCGGTAACGAGAGATTTAGCGGGATATAAATTTGAGGCCTAGTATTTAGGCGCTGGGTGACCGGTATGGATTTAGTGACAGAATTAGACTTGGAAATGCACAGTAGCGTGTGTGTGAAGTTATTCTGAATGACCCTATGTGCACCTTGAATATTATATACCCTTTTAGGGATAGATTTCAAATAGCTCTGATATAGCAGGAACCACTAAATTATGAAATTGCTAAATTGGGAATTGTACTTCAACCCAGAACAAAAAATGTGCTTTGACGGACACTAAATAACTTTCCCAGCCACAACAGGACAGCGGTAACGAGAGATTTAGCGGGATATAAATTTGAGGCCTAGTATTTAGGCGCTGGGTGACCGGTATGGTTTTAGTGACAGAATTAGACTGGGATATGGCCAAAAAATAACCACACTATTGCTGGTTAAATGCACTTGGTGACGGGCGCAGCTTGCCCCTGATGTAGTATATGGCCAAAAAATGAACAGACTATTGCTGGTTAAATGCACTTGGTGTCACAGCTTGACGAACCACACTACTGAGGGTTAAATGCACTTGGTGACGGGCGCAGCTTGCCCCTGATGTAGTATATGGCCAAAAAATGAACAGACTATTGCTGGTTAAATGCACTTGGTGACGGGCGCAGCTTGCCCCTGATTTAGTATATGGCCAAAAAATGAACAGACTATTGCTGGTTAAATGCACTTGGTGTGATAGCTTGACCAACCACACTACTGAGGGTTAAATGCACTTGGTGACGGGCGCAGCTTGCCCCTGATGTAGTATATGGCCAAAAAATGAACAGACTATTGCTGGTTAAATGCACTTGGTGACGGGCGCAGCTTGCCCCTGATTTAGTATATGGCCAAAAAATGAACAGACTATTGCTGGTTAAATGCACTTGGTGTGATAGCTTGACCAACCACACTACTGAGGGTTAAATGCACTTGGTGACGGGCGCAGCTTGCCCCTGATGTAGTATATGGCCAAAAAATGAACAGACTATTGCTGGTTAAATGCACTTGGTGACGGGCGCAGCTTGCCCCTGATTTAGTATATGGCCAAAAATTGAACAGACTATTGCTGGTTAAATGCACTTGGTGTGATAGCTTGACCAACCACACTACTGAGGGTTAAATGCACTTGGTGACGGGCGCAGCTTGCCCCTGATGTAGTATATGGCCAAAAAATGAACAGACTATTGCTGGTTAAATGCACTTGGTGACGGGCGCAGCTTGCCCCTGATTTAGTATATGGCCAAAAAATGAACAGACTATTGCTGGTTAAATGCACTTGGTGACGGGCGCAGCTTGCCCCTGATGTAGTATATGGCCAAAAAATGAACAGACTATTGCTGGTTAAATGCACTTGGTGTCACAGCTTGACGAACCACACTACTGAGGGTTAAATGCACTTGGTGACGGGCGCAGCTTGCCCCTGATGTAGTATATGGCCAAAAAATAAACAGACTATTGCTGGTTAAATGCACTTGGTGTGACAGCTTCACCCTGATGTAGGCTTTAGCCAAAAAACAACCACACCATTGAGGGTTAAATGCACTTGGTCGCAGCTTGGATGCACTTGGTCGCAGCACCGCACAAGACACAAAATGGCCGCCGATCACCCCAGAAAAAAGTGACTGACAAACGGTCTGGGCAGCCTAAAAACAGTGAGTGAGCATTTGAATTTCAGCAGCTCAATGATGCACAGCTGCAGATCGATCGATTAATCAAGTGAAGTCCTTTGGAGGAGTTAATCTGCCTAATCTCGCCCTACTGTCGCATCCGCAACCTCTCCCTACGCTAATCAGAGCAGAGTGACGGGCGGCGCTATGTGACTCCAGCTTAAATAGAGGCTGGGTCACATGGTGCTCTGGCCAATCACAGCCATGCCAATAGTAGGCATGGCTGTGACGGCCTCTTGGGGCAAGTAGTATGACGCTTGTTGATTGGCTGCTTTGCAGCCTTTCAAAAAGCGCCAAGAAAGCGTCACAAAAGCGCCAAGAAAGCGACGAACACCGAACCCGAACCCGGACTTTTACGAAAATGTCCGGGTTCGGGTCCGTGTCACGGACACCCCAAAATTCGGTACGAACCCGAACTATACAGTTCGAGTTCGCTCATCCCTAATCATGGCACATTTCTATGGCACTTGTTATGGAATGCACGTATGAATATGAAACCTTTTTATATATATATATATGCACGCTTTTTATATTATTGAATATGTTATTGTCAATTATCTTGTTAACTTGACCCTCTAAGCATTGTGGGTATAAATGTAGTTGTTGAGACACCAATGTTATGCTTGAGAAAGACTGCAATGAGCAGTTGAAACGTTGCACAGGGGAAATAAAGTGGGTCACTGTTTCATTTTATTCTGGAGTGCTGCCTCTTCTTTGAGATATCTATATATATAGTTTACATTTTACCACTTTTACACAAAGAATCACGTTTTTGTATTGCCATTTTCTGAAAGCCATATTTTTTTCTTATTTTTGAGGCGATTGTCTTATGTGGGGACTTATTTTTTCTGGGATGAGGTGACGTTCTCATTGATATCATTTTGGGGTACTGTGACACAGTGAGGGGTTGTGTCTGGCAAGGCAGGTATTTTCCTCCCCCATGTGCGGCTGGGCTGGTTTCCTGCCAGGTGAGGTCAAATACCGGAGCTGAGCTCAGCAGAGATGTCTCTGCTTTTGAGATCTAAAGCTTTGTGCCATGCTGGAGGGCTGAGAGGCGCATGCTGGGGAAACAGGGCCCCTAAAGCTTGCTGTGGACTACTGGGGGCAGAACTGCCAGCAAGGTGACTTGTGTTATATGAACTTTCCATTGTGTGTGAATTAACACCAAGACTGCAAAGTGACGTGCTGTTCTGTGCAATTGCCTAAAGTGTGAATAAACACTGACGTTTTGAGTTAAGAACTTGTATTTTGCGCCCGCTTACCTTATCTACCAGAGCGAAACCCTACAGGTACATACAACTTTTTTGATGCAATACTATGCATTTTGTAAGGTGAGGTGACAAAAAAATGACTGTTCTGGCACTTTTTTTATTTATTTATTTTAACAGCTTTTACCTGATGGGTTAGATCATGTGATATTTTTTTTAGAGCAGGTTGTTTAGGATGCAGCAGTACCTAATATGCCTATTTTTCAAATTTTTGTTAAGTTTTACACAGTAAAAGCATCTTTGAAAAGAAAAATCTTGTTTTTTTGTGTTGCCATTTTCTGAGAGCCATATTATTTAAAATTTTTGGGAGATTGTCTTATGTAGGAGCTCATCTTTTGCAGGATGAGATGACGGTTTGATTGGTGCCATTTAGGGGTACATACAACCTTTTGATTGCTTGTTTTGGCAGTGATTTTATTTTATTTTTTTACGACATTCAGCTGACAGAGTGGGTCACGTGATATTTTTATAGTGCTGGTCATTACGGAGGTGGCGATAACTAATATGTTTCTTTTTCTTTTTTTCCCTTTTTTTTACAATTTTATATGACTTATTTATGGGAAAGGGGAGCTTTTTTACTTTAAACTTTTAAAATATATATTTTTTTACTTTGTTTTTTTTGCCCCACTATGGGACTTTAACTGTTAGAGGTCTGATCCCCTCTAAAATGCATGACAATACATGAGTATTGCAATGCATTGACTGTCAGTGAAGTACACTGACAGCCTGCCTATGAGACCCAGCTTGGGGGCTGGATGTCATAGGCGTCCGAAGGAGGCAAGCCCTCGCTGCGATGATGGGGACCTGATGGGTTCGGAGAGGGGGCTCCCTTCCTCCGCAAACCTCATACATGCCATGTTTAGCGTTGATTGCGGAATAGAAGAGGTAAATGCACTGGAATTGGTGTATTCACTGATGCCGGCGTATACAGCAGGGACTCGGCTGTCGGGAACAGCTGGGCCTCTGCCACTGATCGGGTGGGCACAGTTCCTGTACCCGCCCGATCATGTATGGCGCTGGTCCGGAAGGGGTTAATTTAATGGTGTAACTAGCAAAATATGCCTGCATCCATCTGAAAAAAAGCTGTAAAGTCATGGCCACAAGGTGTTCCACTTCCACCTAAATGTTTTCAGGCAAGACCTGTCCCTGGTAACAGAGACTCAGAAGATGGCAGAGAGGAAGTGGGGTCATGTCAGACAGGCATTCTTTATTCATTTATAACCACAGGAACTTCTATACTGTTGTCCACACCTGGATAAAATAAGGTCAGGGCTGCGACACAGACCATATGACAAGTACAGCTCAGGGCAGGCAACAATACCAAGGCAGAAAACAGTTGCAAAGTAGTAACACCTTCACTAAAGAACAGGAGCCAAGAAATCATGTTGCTCAGGCAAGGCGTGGCAGTTCTGAGCAGGTTCATACACTTAGAAGTATTAGACCTCATGCACAGTACTGTGTTCATTTTTCAGTCTATAAAGCATGGATCACCTGATACCAGCCAATTGCATGCCACCATTTCATTTTAACTCCTCTAGAAATGTCCTATGCATGTCCACAAAACAGACAAGGATATACAGGTGTAGACAGCATCTTTTGCGGCCCTATTTAAGTTAATGGGTTTGCATCTGATCCACAAAAAATTTGGATCAGACGCAAACTTAAAATACATTTGTGTGCACTAGGCCTTAGGCTGAGCAAAAATAGGTGAAATGAGTCTGTCGATTTAATATATTGCTCACCATACAACACTGTGAAAAGCCTGGTGGCGAGACATGGAGAGGGACGGTGGTGGATATCCTGTTATTTCTGCAAACGCTAGGCTTACCACATCCCATAGACCACATCCTAGCACTCATCACTTCATGGTTGTCATAAGGAGTCCTATCAATAATCCATAAAACTGTCGTACAACTTTGATAAATCCTCCTCTTTGTGTCCAACATGTTGAACTCTTGTGAACATAAACATGGTTGGTCCACTGGGGCAATCAGTGCCCGGTAGGCAGTACAACTTAACTAAAAGCAGTGCGCTGCCAGGTGATTAATCTACTTGGCGATTATGATGCATAGCAACCATTTCCCTCCTCTTCTGTGAAACTCCCAGAAGCTGCACATTAATTATGTTATCTGCATAGACGACCATTAGTCAAATTGATTTTAAGAATTGTAATAACTTGTTGAACTATTGTAGATAAAATCATGTAAACAGTCGGCCCTTTTAATCTGTCATTTTAATTGGAATTACACAGTAAATTAATACAGTTTTTCTTAAGGGGGTCTCCCACTGGAGGAAATGATCCTTAGAGTTCACCCTCTATCCATATGCATCTCCATTTTTAATTGTAACATATGATTAGAGGTGAGCGAACCCGAAATGTAAAGTTCGGGTTCGTACCGAACTTTAGGTTTTTCGGAACCCGGACCCGAACCCGAACATTTACATAAAAGTTCGGGTTCGGTGTTCAGCGCTTTCTTGGCACTTTTTGAAAGGCTGCAGAGCAGCCAATCAATAAGCGTCGTACTACTTGCCCCAAAAGGCCATCACAGCCATGCCTACTATTGGCATGGCTGTGATTGGCCAACTGCAGCATGTGACCCAGCCTCTATTTAAGCTGGAGTCACCTAGCGCCGCCCATCACTCTGCTCGGATTAGTGTAGGGAGAGGCTGCAGCTGCTGTGAGGGAGACATCAGGGAGAAATATTATCAAGAACTGCTTTTTTTACTCAGCGATCTACAGCAAATGTGTTTTGTGGGTGCAGTGCACAATTTTTTTTAAGCCTGCCCTGAGCCAACTACTGCTGAAAACAAACTTTTTTTACTTCAGTTTGTCAATATCAATACATAATCGGCAGCCATTTTATGCAACAATAGTGCACCAGCACAGGCTATCTGCATGTCTGAAAGTCCAGAATTACAGCTTTTTGCTTACTGGGGTTAAAAAAAAACTTGTTTTCATATAGTGCACATCTAGGATTAGACGTGCATAAGTGAGTGTCACATTTAGGCCAGAAATACATCTTTTTGCTTACTGGGGTGAAAAAACCCTCTAATATACTGCACATCTGGAATTAGACATGCATAAGTGACTGTCACATTTAGGCCAGAAATACATCTTTTTGCTTACTGGGGTGAAAAAACCCTCTAATATACTGCACATCTGGAATTAGACATGCATAAGTGACTGTCACATTTAGGCCAGAAATACATCTTTTTGCTTACTGGGGTGAAAAAACCCTCTAATATACTGCACATCTGGGATTAGACGTGCATAAGTAACTGTCACATTTAGGGCAGAAATACATCTTTTTGCTTACTGGGGTAAAAAAAAAAACTTAAATATACTGCACATCTGGGATTAGACGTGCATAAGTGAGTGTCACATTTAGGCCAGAAAAAAAGCTTTTTGGTTAATGGGGTGAAAAAACCCTCTAATATACTGCACATCTGGGATTAGACATGCATAAGTGACTGTCACATTTAGGCCAGAAATACGGCTTTGTGCTTACTGGGGTGAAAAAACCCTGTAATATACTGCACATCTGGGATTAGACATGCATAAGTGACTGTCACATTTAGGCCAGAAATACAACTTTTTGCTTACTGGGGTGAAAAAATCCTCTAATATACTGCACATCTGGGATAAGACGTGCATAAGTGACTGTCACATTTAGGCCAGAAATACGGCTTTTTGGTTACTGGGTTGAAAAAACCCTCTAATATACTGCACATCTGGGATTAGACATGCATAAGTGACTGTCACATTTAGGCCAGAAATACGGCTTTGTGCTTACTGGGGGTGAAAAAACCCTCTAATATATACTGCATATCTGGGATTAGATGTGCATAAGTGACTGTCACATTTAGGCCAGAAATACGGCTTTTTGGTTACTGGGGTGAAAAAACCCTCTAATTTAGAGGAATCTCGGCTGGTCATAGACAGCATAAAATAGGTCTCTTTGCAGATGACGTGATTTTGACTCGCTCAGATCCTCTAACATCCCTGAGAACAGCTATGAGCATTATCCGAGCGTTTGGAGAAGTCTCTTATTATAAAATAAATGAAAACAAGTCTCAGATTTTAGCCATTAAGATCCCGCCATCGCTAAGGGAGGTGCTTAGAGGAGAATTCCCATTCCAATGGGCTGCATCCTCTGTGACCTACCTGGGTGTTCAGCTATGTTTCCCACTTTCAAAGCTTCTGTCATGCAACTATGACGTCCTGCTCAAGTCCCTCCAGTCGGAACTTGACAATTACTCAAAAATAGAGCTATCATGGCTAGGTCGTATAATGATTTATAAAATGATGGTGCTTCCGAAACTTTTATATTATTTCCGCACTCTAGCGCTTCCTACCCCATACACATTGCTACAGAAATGCTCTTGTATATTTGGGGAAATAGTAGTCACAAAGTAGCTGCCTCTATCTTATATTCCCATAAGGAAAATGGGGACCTAGGAGTACCAAATCTCCAAGCATACTATGAGACGATCCTCTTTAAACAGTTAAGGCACTGGTGTAGAAGGGAGCATGGCCTGGGGTGGACTGGAATAGAAGGAGACCTTAATTCAGGCCAGTCCCTTAAAGCCCTTCTCCTAACCCACGCTATTGACCCGAAACGCCCTCTGCCTCTAACCCTTCCTCTAAAGGCCTTGATCCAAATTTGGATATCAGTACTTCAGAAAACACAGCATATAGAGGTTAAAAAAGAGATTCCCCTACCTTTAGAAGTCTTAGAATACATAATACCAGACCTGTCTACGACAATATGGAAGAGTAAGGGGATGCGCATCCTTGAGGACTTCTATGATGGAAGTGGGATGAGATCCTTTTCCTTTCTACAAACCATTTATGATATTCCTGGAAATAAACAATTTGACTATCTCCGCATTTCCCAGGCTCTGAATAGCTTATCTTCAAGAACGGTTTCTATCCCTCTGCCCCTGTATACCTTTCTCTATCTGCCAGATGGTGACCTGAAAATACCTACTAGAAGGATATATAGAAGCATTTTGGGAGATATATCTTTTACCAAAAAAACACATATACTCAATTGGGAACGAGATCTCCGGCAGACCTATTCAAACTCAGATTGGCAGATAGCGATAAAACATTCTCTTAGGTCTACGGCTTGCTCAAACCTTCTCGAGGGATATCATAAATTGTTGACTAGGTGGTATTTTACCCCAGCCAGACTAAATCAATTCTTCCCGAACACATCCAATAAATGTTGGAGGTGTGGTAAAGTCCCTGGTAATTTACTCCATATATTCTGGAGCTGTTCTGCCCTTAAATCCTTCTGGCTAGACATAGAAAAACTCCTCCTTTCAGTGACAACGTTAAAAGTCAAGTTATTACCAGAATTAACTTTACTCTCCTTAGGGATAGGCAGGTTCCCATATTCCCATCGAAAGATGATATGCCATATTTTATTGTCTGCTAAACTCCTGCTAGCTAGTAATTGGAAATCTACCCTAATCCCATCCATAGAGAATGTCACCGACATGATTTCTGCGCATTGTGTTTATGAGAGGCTCATTGCTTACTGCAAAAACAATCTGACCTCTTTTACGAGGCACTGGAGACCCTGGCTAACATTGTTTCCATTACCACACTCTGACATACATTGATGTATAAACTATGGTTATACACCTGTCATTAGTGATCTCGAGATCTGTTACATAGATGTGTTCTTGTTATGTTGTTTACATGACTAACTCTGGAACTTTGTATTTTTGTACTATTTGTAACTACCTTGTTACTTTTCAAAAATCTATTACAAAATACAATAAACATCTAATGTTTAAAAAAAAAAAAAAAACTCTAATATACTGCACATATGGTATTAGACGTGCATAAGTGAGTCTCACATTTAGGCCAGAAATACATATTTTTGCTTACTAAGGTTAAAAAACCCTCTAATATACTGCACATCTGGGATTAGACGTGCATAAGTGACTGTCACATTTAGGTCAGAAATACGGCTTTGTGCTTACTGGGGTGAAAAAACCCTCTAAAATATACTGCACATCTGGGATTAGACGTACATAAGTGACTGTCACATTTAGGCCAGAAATACATCTTTTTGCTTAATGGGGTGAAAAAATCCTCTAATATACTGCACATCTGGGATAAGACGTGTGTGACGGTAGTAGAAAATATCCCCGTCAAGCATTCCCTTCTTCCCATAAAAGAAAATCACCCAATATTCCACGAGTAGGAATATCCCTGGAATCGCCGAATAATCCACACATGAGTCAAAATGCTGGAACAAAATGAGACTCTTTACTGGCACACAGAACTCACAATTTATGCAGCATAAAACTCCTCCTCTGGGCCAGGCTAGATAATTGAGTTTTAACAATACACACAGCTCAATTGTCTGCTGGCCAGAACATTTACAATTTTTAACACTTTCAGAATACACACAGCTCAATTGTCTGCTGGCCAGAACATTTACAACTTTTAATACTTGCAGAAAAGTACTTTCTATCCCACATACAAACATAATTTCAACCTCCCTGTTCGGTACACGAATACATTCATTCTTGACATTTGGAACCGAACAATATAGACCTTAGAATAGCAGGGAGAGAATTAAACTGAAGCATATAGGCAATTGCATCAAAGTCCTTCACAATGGCCCCCTTTTTCTCCCTGCTCCGGCAACTCGGTTGGACCTTTCCTGGTCCAGTAGGGTTGATGGGTTCAGAGCTTTTAGTCCGAGGTTAAATCCGTTTGGCGTGACAATCCATCGGCATTTCCGTTTTGCTTGCCTGGGCGATAATGAATCGTAAAGTCATAGGGCTGTAAGGCCAAGCTCCAGCGTAGCAAACGGGCGTTGTCCCCTGAAACCCGGTTAAGCCACACCAAGGGGTTGTGATCGGTCATGAGAGTGAACGCCCAGCCATAAAGGTAAGGTGTGAGCTTTTTGAGTGCCCATACCAAGGCCAAACACTCTTTTTCAATGGTGGCATAGCTGACCTCCCTTGGCAACAGCTTCCGACTCAGGTATGCCACCGGGTGCTCGCCTCCATCCTCTGCGATCTGGCTTAGTACTGCCCCCAGTCCAAACATTGAAGCGTCCGTGTGGACAATAAATCTTTTGTTAGGATCTGGGGTAACCAACACCGGAGCATTAACCAGAGCAGTCTTTAGTGCTTGGAAAGCCACCTCGCATTCCGGGGACCACAGGACTTGTCGGGGTAGCTTCTTTTTGGTCAAGTCGGTCAGGGGTTTGGCCAGGGCGCTATAGTCGGGTACAAAGCGTCTGTAATAGCCGGCTGTGCCTAAGAAAGCCATGACTTGTGTCTTGGTGTGGGGAGTGGGCCAATTGGCAACGGCCTCGATCTTAGCCGGCTCCGGCCGTTGCTTACCACATCCTACTCGGTGGCCCAAATATTGTACCTCCGCCATACCCAAGTGACATTTGTTGAGTTTCAGGGTCAGCCCGGCCCCCCTGATCCTATCTAATACTACCCCTATGTGCTCTAGGTGCGCTTCCCAGGTATCGCTGTGGATGGCGATGTCATCCAGGTAAGCGCATGCAAAGCTCTGGAGACCCCCAAGTAACTGATCCACCATCCGTTGGAAGGTGGCCGGGGCGTTCTTCATCCCAAACGGCATAACCCGGAATTGGTATAGGCCGAACGGGGTGATGAAGGCCGACTTGGGTATGGCATCTTCTGCTAGGGGAATCTGCCAATATCCCTTGCATAGGTCTATTGTGGTCAGATACTTCCCTGCAGAGATACGGTCAAGCAGCTCGTCCATCCGTGGCATCGGATAGGCGTCCGTAACTGTCTTGTCGTTGAGGCGCCGGTAATCTACACAGAAGCGGGTTGTCCCATCCTTCTTTGGCACTAAGACTACCGGCGAGGCCCAAGGACTTTCTGAGGGCTCGATTACGCCTAGCCGAAGCATCTCATCTATTTCCTTCCGCATCCCATCCCGGACTGCTTCGGGGATACGGTAAGGAGGCTGTCTCAGGGGTGCCTGTCCTGGAGTCTCTACCTTGTGTATGGCTAGGCGTGTGTATCCAGGCTCCTGAGAGAATGTGGCCTGTTTTGTTTCTAGTAAGCGGACAGCTTGAATCCGCTCTTGCGGCTCCAGCTGTTCACCTAGCTGGACTTTCTTTATCTGGGTCATCCCTTCGTTACTGCCCAATAGGTCGGGAAGGGGTAGGGTCTCTGTGTCTTCTCCTGCTGGTGCACAGATAGCGGCTACCTCCTCTGCCCGTTCCTGATAGGCCTTGAGCATGTTGATGTGAAAGGTTCGTTTCACATCTTCATCCTCGCAGCTGGCTATTGTGTAGGTCGTGTCGCATATCTGTCCTATAACTTTATAGGGGCCCTGCCAAGCGGCCTGGAGCTTGTCTGTTCAGACCGGCCTTAATACCATGACCTTTTGGCCTATCTGAAAGCTCCGGTGCCTAGCCCGTCGGTCATACCATACCCTCTGGCGCTGCTGGGCCGCCCGGAGGTTCTCTCGCACTGTCTGGGCTAATTCCTCCATGCGGTCCCTCAGCTCCAGGACATAAGGTACAACCGGGGTCCCCTCAATCTCTGTCTGCCCCTCCCAGTGATCCTTGATGAGATCTAAGGGCCCCCTCACCCGCCTCCCATAGAGAAGTTCAAAGGGTGAGAATCCGGTCGATTCCTGCGGCACCTCTCGGTAGGCAAAGAGAAGGTGTGGCAGGAATCGCTCCCAATCCTTGTATGCCCCCGTGAACGACTTCAACATTTGCTTTAGCGTTCCGTTGAAGCGCTCACACAGGCCGTTAGTCTGGGGATGGTATGGGGAGCTAGTCAGGGATTTAACTCCACAGGTTTTCCATATCTGCTGGGTTACCTCGGCCGTGAATCGGGTACCTTGGTCGGACAGAACCTCCTTGGGAAAGCCTACTCGGGAAAATACCTTAACTAGGGCCTCTGCTACGGTCTCAGCCTGTATGTTAGAGTGAGCTACCGCTTCGGGGTAACGGGTGGCGTAGTCTACTATGGTGAGTATATACCGCTTGCCGGAACGGCTAGGTTGGGCCAGGGGCCCTATAATGTCCACGGCTACCCTTGTGAACGGTTCTTCAATAATGGGCATGGAAACTAGTTTAGCCTTTGGGTGGTCTCCCTTTTTACCTATACGTTGGCATACCTCGCACGTTTGACAATACGCCCTGACGTCGTCGGATACCACAGGCCAGAAGAAGTTCTGGGTTATCCGATACCCTG
The DNA here is from genome assembly GCF_014858855.1 of Bufo gargarizans. Lineage (NCBI taxonomy): Eukaryota > Metazoa > Chordata > Amphibia > Anura > Bufonidae > Bufo > Bufo gargarizans. The sequence continues at coordinate 6,598,992 of NC_058080.1, forward strand.
TCTTGCGTATTCCCAAATGGCCTGCCAAGGGTACGTCGTGCCCAATCCTCAATAACTCCTGCCGGTATTTCCGGGGAACTACCAGCTGGCGTTTTTGCTTAGGCCCTGGTGCATTACCCCGGGTCTCGGTGAGCCTGTACAAGCGGCCTTTCTCCCAGATAAATTGCTCCTTCTCTAATCCCCCTTGGCCCCTCCTGGCTTTCTCTCGATACTTTCTGAGGGAAGGGTCTCCGGTCACCTCCCGCCCAAAGTCCTCTGGGGTGTCCCAGGGTAGGGGTTCTACAGTCAAGGGTAGGTTGGGTTGGCTTACCTGGGTCTCAGTAGGAAGTGGATGGCTCTCGGCAGCGCGACTTTGTGCTCTGGTGGTTACTGCATAATGAGCCAGGAGCACTTCTTTAACCCTGGCGTAGCTATGGATCTCCTGCTCTGGCACGGTCCGGAAAGCATCAGAAGCTTTGCCTGACAGTTTGCCTGACAATATTGAGACCCACTCTCCTCTATCTATTCGGTGCAGGTTACATTGTCGCTCAAAATCTGCCAGGTAATTATCAATTTCACAGTCTTTTTCATCAAAAGCTTTAAAAGCGCTAAACGGAATCTTCCTTGTGTCTGCTGTACTGTACTCACTGTTTGGAGAATGTGCGGCTGCTTGTTGGACTGCTGCCAGTTTTAACTGTAGCTCTGCGTCTCTTATTTGTTTAGCCTCCTCCGCTAACAGGTTCATCACTTTCAGCACCACATCCGCCGTTGGGTTCGGACCGAACCATGCTAGCTTCTCTCTCATTGCCTTGTTGGCTGGTGATTCCTCCTCCTGAATCACTGGTGTCCCCATCTCTTGTACTGCTGGCGTTGCTGCAACCAAGTTCTCCTGGTCTAGCTCCATTAATTCTGCTATAATGACCCGCTTGGTTTTGTTGCTAGCAATCCTTCCACGGACTTCCAGTAGTTCTTTCAGTGTATTTCTTTTAAGCAGGGCGTACCAGCCTTCCATTCACTGTTCCCAGTGTCTGCTTGGAATCCTGGTGTAAAGGAAAGTAGAAGGGAAAATCCCGCTGCTGCCAACCAGTTGTGACGGTAGTAGAAAATATCCCCGTCAAGCATTCCCTTCTTCCCATAAAAGAAAATCACCCAATATTCCACGAGTAGGAATATCCCTGGAATCGCCGAATAATCCACACATGAGTCAAAATGCTGGAACAAAATGAGACTCTTTACTGGCACACAGAACTCACAATTTATGCAGCATAAAACTCCTCCTCTGGGCCAGGCTAGATAATTGAGTTTTAACAATACACACAGCTCAATTGTCTGCTGGCCAGAACATTTACAATTTTTAACACTTTCAGAATACACACAGCTCAATTGTCTGCTGGCCAGAACATTTACAACTTTTAACACTTGCAGAAAAGTACTTTCTATCCCACATACAAACATAATTTCAACCTCCCTGTTCGGTACACGAATACATTCATTCTTGACATTTGGAACCGAACAATATAGACCTTAGAATAGCAGGGAGAGAATTAAACTGAAGCATATAGGCAATTGCATCAAAGTCCTTCACAACGTGCATAAGTGACTGTAAGATTTAGGCCAGAAATACAGCTTTGTGCTTACTGGGGTGAAAAAAACCTCTAATATACTGCACATCTGGGATTAGACGTGTATAAGTGATTGTCACATTTAGGCCAGAAATACGTTTTTTTGGTTACTGGGGTGAAAAAACTCTCCAATATACTGCACATCTGGGATTAGACGTGTATAAGTAAGTGTCACATTTAGGCCAGAAATACATCTTTGTGTTTACTGGGGTGAAAAAACCCTCTAATATATACTGCACATCTGGGATTAGATGTGCATAAGTTACTGTGAAATTTTGGCCACAAATACCGCTGTCATATAGAGTTAAAAAAATATATATTGAGTGCAATACCCTACATCAGGGCTTTTATTGGCGGTTAATTATTTTTAACAGACCTAACCACTTTGTACTTTGCTTTGTGAACGCTAACTATGAGGCAAACATCTAATAAGGGACACGGTCGTGAAGGTGGTGTTGGTGGAGCCTCTGGTGCAGGGAGAGGACGTGGCCGTTCTGCCACAGCTACACGTCCTACTGAAACTACTCAGGTCCCAGTAGCCGCCAGAATCTACAGCGATATTTGGTCAGGCCTAATGCCGTTCTAAGGATAGTAAGGCCTGAGCAAGTACAGGCACCAGTCAATTGGGTGGCTGACAGTGGATCCAGCATGTTCACATTATCTCCCACCCAGTCTTCTGCAGAAAGCGCACAGGTGGTGCCTGAAACCCATGCCCATCAGTCTGTCACATCATCCCTGTGCATATCGGGGAACCTGTCTGAGCCTCAAGTCATGCAGCAGTCTCTTATGCTGTTTGAAGACTCTGCTGGCAGGGTTTCCCAAGGGCATCCACCTTGATCTTCCCCAGGGGTGGAAGACATAGAATGCACTGACGCACAACCACTTATGTTTCCTGATGAGGACATGGGAATACCACCTCAGCACATCTCTGATGATGACAAAACACAGGTGCCAACTGCTGCGTCTTTCTGCAGTGTGCAGACCAAAAAGGAGGTCAGGGAGGAAGACTGGGTGGAAGACGATGCAGGGGACAATGAGGTCCTAGACCCCACATGGAATGAAGGTCGTGCCACTGACTTTTAGAGTTCGGAGGAAGAGGCAGTGGTGAGACCGAGCCAACAGCGTAGCAAAAGAGGGAGCAGGGTGCAAAAGCAGAGCAGCCGTCGCCAAAACAGTTTGCCTGCTACTGGCCACCGTCACCAGGGACCGAGCACACCAAAGGCAGCTTCAAGGAGTTCCCTGGCATGGCACTTCTTCACACAAGGTGCTGACGACAAGACCCGAGTGGTTTGCACGCTGTGCCATCAGAGCCTGAAGCGAGGCATTAACGTTCTGAACCTTAGCACAACCTGCATGACCAGGCATCTACATGTGAGACACGGGCTGCAGTGGAGTAAACACCTTCAAAACCAAGAAAGGGCTCAGGCCCCTTCTGCTCCCTCTTCTGCTGCTGCCTCGGCCTCTTCCTCCGCCTCTGGAGGAACGTTGGCACCTGCCGCCCAGCAAACAGAGGATGTGCCACCAACAACACCACCTCGGTCAACAAGCATCTCCACCATGTCACACGGAAGCGTTCAGCTCTCCATCTCACAAACCTTTGAGAGAAAGCGTAAATTCCCACCTATCCACCCTTGATCCCTGGCCCTGAATGCCAGCATTTCTAAACTACTGGCCTTTGAAATGCTGTCATTCAGGCTGGTGGAGACGGACAGCTTCAAACAGCTCATGTCGCTTGCTGTCCCACAATATGTCGTTCCAAGCCGCCACTACCTCTCCAGGAGAGCCATGCCCTCCCTGCACAACCAAGTATCGGATAAAATCAAGTGTGCACTGCACAATGCCATCTGTGGCAAGGTCCACCTAACCACAGATACGTGGACCAGTCAGCACGGCCAGGGACGCTATATCTCCCTAACTGCACACTGGGTAAATGTAGTGGCGGCTGGGCCCCAGGCGGAGAGCTGTTGGCGCATGTCCTTCCGCCGCCAAGGATAGCAGGGCATCATTCTTTGCCTCCTGTTGCCACCTCTTCCTACTCGGCTTCCTCCTCCTCTTCTTCCACCTCCTCATCCGGTCAGTGACACACCTTCACCACCAACTTCAGCACAGCCAGGGGTAAACGTCAGCAGGCCGTTCTTAAACTGATGTGTTTGGGGGACAGGCCCCACACCGCGCAGGAGTTGTGGCGGGGTATAGAACAACAGACCGACGAGTGGTTGCTGCCAGTGAGCCTCAAGCCCGGCCTGGTGGTGTGCGATAATAGGCGAAATCTCGTTGCAGCTCTGGGACTAGCCGGTTTGACGCACATCCCTTGCCTGGCGCATGTGCTGAATTTGGTGGAGCAGAAATTCATTCACAACTACCCAGACATGTCAGAGTTGCTGCGTAAAGTGCGGGCAGTCTGTGCGCCCTTCCGACGTTCTCATCCTGCCGCCGCTCGGCTGTCTGCTCTACAGCGTAACTTCGGCCTTCCCGCTCACCGCCTCATATGCGACCTGCCCACCAGGTGGGACTCCACCTTGCACATGCTGGAGAGACTGTGCGAGCAGCAGCATGCCATAGTGGAGATTCAGCTGCAGCACGCACGGGTGAGTCGCACTGCGGAACAGCACCACTTCACCACCAATGACTGGGCCTCCATGCGAGACCTGTGTGCCCTGTTACGCTGTTTCGAGTACTCCACCAACATGGCCAGTGGCGATGACGCTGTTATCAGTGTTACAATACCACTTCTATGTCTCCTTGAGAAAACACTTAGGGCGATGATGGAAGAGGATGTGGCCCAGGACGAGGAGGAGGAAGAGGGGTCATCTCTAACACTTTCAGGCTAGTATTTTAGAAGTGGCTCAGAAAGAGGATTTTTGCAACAGCAGAGGCCAGGTACAAATTTGGCCAGCCAGGGCCCACTACTGAAGGACGAGGAGGATGAGGATGAGGAGGAGGAGGCGGGTGGGGATGAAGCATGTTCACAGCGGGGTGGCATCCAACGCAGCTCGGGCCCATCACTGGTGCGTGGCTGGGGGTATACGGAGGACACAGACGATACGCCTCCCACAGAGGACAGCTTGTCCTTCTCTCTGGGCAGCCTGGCACACATGAGCGACTACATGCTGCAATGCCTGCGCAACAACAGCAGAGTTGCCCACATTTTAACGTATGCTGACTACTGGGTGGCCACCCTGCTGGATCCCCGTTACAAAGACAATGTGCGGTCCTTAATTCCCTCACTGGAGCGTGATCGGAAGATGCGCGACTACAAGCGCGCGCTGGTAGACGCGCTCCTGAGAGCATTCCCAACTGACTCCGGGGGACAAGTGGAAGCACAAGGCGAAGGCAGGGGAGGAGGAAGAGGTCGCCAACGCAGCTGTGTCAGCCATTTTAGTGCTCAAAAGTTCGGTCCCCGTTGACTTCAATGGGGTTCGGGTTCAAGTTCGGGTCAAGTTCGGGTCCCGAACCCAATTTTTTTTTCAAGTTCGGCCGAACCTGCCGAACCCGAACATCCAGGTGTCCGCTCAACTCTACATATGATCACTATAGTTATTTGTGAACCAACCCATAAGAAATAAACCCTAGTGGCAAGAGATTGGGGAGGGAGACCGAAGTTTTATGCAGGTCTTTGAAACCGCCTGTGCTGCTGGAAGATGCACCTACCGTAATTTATGACGAGACACAGCAACCTGGGAGGAGCCAGGGTGGAGCATGGGAGTAGTAGTGGCTCTGGCTGTCACATTCAATTACTGCAGCTGTCCTCTCATATAGTTAATTCCTAGGACAGTGCAGTGTAAGAAGGGGGAACCCTTTCTTCCCTTGGGTACACGCTGATTCTGGGGCTCCTGCCTTATGGTAGCTGGGGTGCCCTTGACATTAGGTGCTTGGATGGGTGCAAGGCAAGGAGTGTAGAGTTCATTGGCCAGTGTATGGTGTAAGAGTCAGAAAACCAGGACAGAGGTAGAAGTATAAATGTCTCTGTTTACTGTAATGCTAAATATGACTAATAGTACAGTACATCCAGCTCGAGCAGTCACAGTTCCAGTGGTTCACTGTGCAATTCTCTCTCAGATAGCAGTGCATGGATTTAGGCAAGTATCGGAGTTATGGCCCTCTTTGTACAGTATCTTATACAGTACCTTGCTAAAGTCTCTCTCAGGAGAGAGGATGTCATGGGTGTCTTAACAATTTCCTCCACAGCAGCAAAGTCTGAATGGCTGTAGTCACAGATTACCTTGCTGGTGTAAATGGTAGTGAATTTGTGGGGGCTAATGGCCCCTCCTCGACACTCCCCCACACTGGTCCCACCACTCTACCGTATCAAGGGCGGTGTTAAAATGCTGCATGCACATGGATGTTTAAAAAGTTGCAACATGGAGACGTGACACTTTTACACCAAATACTCACATAAGAGACCATAATTAAAGACCTCCATTGTCCCTAAAGTCAGCTCTAGATTAGGCTGTCTACTTCTAGACTGTTGAGCTAATTATTATGTCAGTGCATGAGCCCATTGGAGGATCCGCTAGTATTTTTGGATCAGTCTGACTGTGTACAAGTAGGGCAAAAAATCTATCCTTGAAGGGACTCCACTTTTCCATGGGGACTACAACTGTAGATTGGAGTGAGCAGAAGGACCATAAAAGTTTTGCATCGGACTGTATCTGACCCTATTATTTCACACAGTATATATGGCTCTCATATGGACCCTTTCTAGGGTTACTAAAGTTTTTAACAGATATGCTTATGTAGTCACTTACCCCATGCTCTTTTTCAGGTTGGACTCTCCTGACCTGTTCTCACCATGTAAACCAATCACTCTAGTTTGTTTCTATACTGTATGTAGCACTTTCTTTTACTGAACATATACACTTCTCCTTTTTCTGCCACAGCTCCAGAACCACCCCAACAATGACCAGCTAGTTTATAGCTCCTCCCACCAGCTAGTTACATAGACACTCCCCTATCACCGCCCCACCCATAGACTAGACATTACAGGAAATAAGAAAAGCTGCATGGTCATGTGACCACAGCCCAGAACGGGAGATAGGAGCAATAAAGGTAAAAAAAAAAATTACAAAATTACAGCTACCTCCATACATGATTGTTTTAAAGGATGTTGATGCAAGATGGAAACCCCCTTTAGTATGACCATGCTAACGTACTACAATATTACAATATGAGCTTCTAGCCACACTAGTATGTTGCGTGCAAGTGAGACTGAAATTAAAATTAATCAGGACAAGATAGGTATCTACAGCACGCTCCCTGGTTATTGAGCATATGAGAGACTGGTGTCTACTCTATGCCCTTGACAATGTGTGGATTGGTTTCCATGCTGCAGTCACAAGAAGATTACATTGCAGACAGTGAAGCAGAAAATGCTGTTCATATCCTCCTTCATTGTAATTAAATATTCACAACCTTGTAGAATGATGACATCAAGCGTAGTGTCACTTCAGGCCTCGACCTTCCACGACAGGGTACTATGCACCATACAGAGGGCAGTAAACACAATGAATCATGCATTCCACAAGTCATACAATAATACATTACGCGTCTGCCGTTCTTAAGAGGTTGCTACATAAATCATCTAAAACACAGGACAAATCCTCTATGTGACAACCAGGTCCGGAAAGCAGACAATCGTACATCTCACCATTACACAAAATCTCCCCAATTATAAAGCTTCAATGATGCTGATGGATTATGATAAAGTACTATCCCACCTGTGATTAGCATTGTAGACATCAAGTCTACAGCTATGTCATGAATGTTCAATTCTTTGTTTGGTAAAGGCCCTTTGTCCTGCTTCTCATTGTAGTGTAACTCATTTTTCATACAATTCGGGTGTGCAGGGGTTAATAAGTTGAACTGTCTTTGCATAAATTTTCAATAAAAGAACGTAGCCGTCATAAGGTCTGTCATCAGTAGCTTGTCGGGTTTTTCATGTACAGAACATTTTTTGCACCCAGATGTTATATGTTCGCCAATGGGAAATTAGAAAATGTCCTACGAACATAGATGGGGTCATTTATCAAACTGGTGTAAAGTAGAACTGGCTTAGTTGTCCATAGCATCCAATCAGATTCTGCCTTTCATTTTTGACAGCTCCTTTGGAAAATGAAAGGTAGAATCTGATTGGTTGCTAGGGGCAACTAAGCCAGTTCTACTTTGCACCAGTTTGATAAATGACCCCAAGACTTTTTTTGTGGCAGCCAATAGTTGCAAGATTTTGTGATACAACCGTGTGCCTCTTGGCTGCTTCGGGTAGGCATGGCTTGGCCATATGTGATCATCTGTGCTGTGGGTTCATACCGTAAAGACAGGTAAATGTTGAGGCTGTGTGTGCAGTAACCCAGAGGATCACTGCAAGAGGGTTAAAGTTATCACATATCACTAGTAAAGAGCTAATGTTGTGAGTAGCTGTGATGTGACCTGCAGCACCATATCATTAGGTACATGTGGAAAATGTGCTGACAGGTTTTCTTTAAACTTTTCTTTTTTGTATGCACTGTGTATCACACACGGTTGTCTATGGGCAGCAATTAGTTAAATCTGGCAGTCTTCGTTAGGTTGCTGGAAGACCAGCTGGACCTGTAGGGAGAACTACATGGAAAGGGAATAGCATCACCAACATCTGCCACCCTCACCACTCCCATCCTCTCCAGCCCCAGCGAGGCGCCGCGCTACCCTCTGCGGGCTGCCGCATGTGCAAGTGACAGTAGTGCTAAGATTTTAGCAACAACCACAGACAGATAAGTGTGCCATAGACATGGCGTAACATCCATAACAGAAAAATATTTTTCGTAAAATATTTCTGCAGCATTTTCGATTGAAAATTCTGGAATGCAAATTTTATTATAAACATCAAAATTATGCAACATCCTGCACCAAAAACGCCATAATTCCGTTGTAGATTTTTGTGGCGTATTTTTACACCACGTCTTAAGGTGCCCTAATCGTCCTCATGGACCCAATGTATTAGGCTACTTTCACACTTGCGGCAGTGTGATCAGCCGATTGTGACTGAAAGCATTTGTGAGACGGATCCGTCTTGTATTTTTTTTTCACATTTTTACCGGTCTACGCATGCACGGGCTGGAAGGACGGATCCGGCATTCCGGTATTTTGATAATACATTACTAATACACTAATACATTCCAATGGGGAAAAATGCCGCATCCGGCATTCAGGCAAGTCTTCAGTTTTTTTCGCCGGAGATAAAACCGTAGCATGCTGCGGTTTTCTCTTTTGCCTGATCAGTCACAATGACTGAACTGAAGACATCCTGATGCATCCTGAACGGATTACTCTCCATTCAGAATGCATGGGGATACGCCTGATTAGTTATTTTCCGGTATTGAGCCCCTAGGACGGAATTCTATGCCGGAAAAGAAAAACGCCAGTGTGAAAGTACACTTATCTGTGATTTTTTTAGGACTGCAGGAAAACAAATGCATTGTCATAACTTCCCGGCCCCAAAGAGATGTGCGACGAAAGCTTCTTCTTCTGTATGCGCTCTTACACGGCCCACATGGTGTGCGTAATTGGCCTGACTGGTATTCTACGGCTCGGACCAGTTTACTTACTGAAGTGCGTAATAATGCCTTGACCCTGCTTTCTTCTCATGACATTGTCTCGCTCGCAAGTTAATGAAGTAAGTAATGGAACTTCTGATAGGGTCACATTTTTCATTATGAGTTCTAGGAAGAAGACTTGAAGCATGCGGCCATCAGAAAAATCACAGAACCAGAAAGGGCTGGGAATAGAGGCTGCGAAGGGCTGGCTAAACATAATGTGAGAAGTAGGTCAGTAATAGCTAAAGTGGGCATTGTGCTTTTTACCCGGTTTTACAATGAAAATACCCTTTTGCTGCTTAATTTACTTCCTTGTGTAGGCCTCGGCACAAATTCATGTGCAAATGCTTAATCATTTCTGACAGCTTCTTAGTAAATGGGCTCTGCTTTCAGAGGGTTGTGATGTAAGTAATAAGTGTCAGCACAGATCAGATCCCGAGCCGGTGACAAGGTCCAGAAAAGGACAAGGCACAAAGCTTATTTTTCATGTACCACTGACCAAATGTAGTTATGGGAATGCGATTACCCGCTGAAGCCCATTTATCTAAATAATCAAGCAACACAAAATAAAGGTGACGCACACCATGCAGATCAGATCGCCGAAAATTGCTGGGCATGTGAAGGGTGCGACGTCTGCAGCATCTCATTCAGGACTTGCAGTGTATGTAGTGTAATGCATTGCTGTGATGCAGATACTGTATGCCTTTGTCATCGGAGTCATTGCTTTATGTTTTTACGGCTTATAGAAAAACATTGGAGAAACGTATGAAATTGTCTTAAAGGGAAACTGTCTTTGTTGCCCTCTGCAACCATCACAGCACAGCTTTGATTTCACATTCTGCTCCAGAAAATGAAAGCTGTACTGTGATAGGTTGCTATGGGCAACAAAGGCAATTTTAGTTTTTCACAGTTTTCATAACTTTGTCCCCCGGTTTCTTGAAAGGCAATGATAAGGGAAAGCGATAGAAAACATAGATTATATATAGTAGAGGCTTTGTTCAATGACAAGTATAGAGTTAGGGGGGAATTTAACATCAGGGAGTTTCTAAAGTCAGTTTTGCAGGACTCATTAAGTTGCCATAATTTAGGATAAATTTAACAAATGTCACATAATGTGTACATTTCCTGTATGTGCTGCATGTGCATTATAGTAGCTGGTCAGGAAGAAAGAGGAGCACATCCACTTAGGACATCAGAGGTAGATACTGTAGATCTGGCAGCCAGTCAGAATCGCGGAATCGGACGAGCGACAGAAGGTATAAAGGGGTTATCCAAGACCTATAATGTCCCCCCCAAATGCCCGGTTCCCTCACACAGATTGTACTTACCTCGCTCCCCAAGCCGGCATGGCCGCCACTGCATCTTCCCATTGCGCGGATGAAAACATCTGTCATCGGGAAGATGCAACCAAAAGCAGGCCGCGACAGGAACGAGCCTCCCTAGCGTCACCCGCGATGCTAGGGAGGCTTGTTCCTGTCGCGGCCTGCTATTGGCTGCCACTCCCGCCGTCGGATGTTTTGATCCGCGCCACTTGGAGATGCATTAGAAGTGACGCGGGAGCCAGGGAAGGAGGTAAGTACACTTTACTGGCAAAAGATTGAGACAATTTTGGTGACTTTTTAAAACAAATTGACATGGCTAACTGTGCCCACCTACTTTTCAAAACTGGAGTAATGTAAAAATGCACAATGTTGCAAAATGTTGGCATGATTAAACAAACAAAAAAGAAATCATAAATCCCCACGTTTTAAAGCAAGACTTTTACTTGACAAATTCCCCTCTAAGTGTACATAGGCCTTGAGCTGTTTACAAAACTTGACCTTCTCCACACCATCTATAGTGAGAAGCACCACCTTTCTTAAAGGGTCAAATGATATATCATAGAGGCCAAAGGTTATGATCGGTAGGGGTCTGAGTGGTGAGACACCCACGATCACTAGAACGAGGACAGAGAAGCCCTCAAATAGCGAACTCTTTCTCCTCACCATGGGGGACAGAATTGAGACAGGCCTATAGACTTACAGAGCTGGTCTCCTGCAGCAAGGAGAGAGCACAATATTTGAGCCCTTCTAGTTCTAGTGATTAGTGGGGGTCTGATCGTTCAGCCCCCCACCCATCAAAAAACTTTCATATGCCTCTATGACATATCAAAAGTTTTATGAATATTCAGCGATCCTTTCAGGCCTTCACGGTGAGGTGAAATTGTAGCTTACAGACACATTTACTACAAGAGTGAGACAAACTACAATGGAATATGTTGGAATATTGTGGCAAAATCACACAATTTTGTGACAATTGTATAGTAATGGCACAAATTGTGGTTTGATCCAATAGACCCAAATATTGATCTAAAAATGTTATGGGTGATTGTGATAGTAGTTTATTAATATAGCTAATATAATTAATATATAACATAAATGTATTTACATATTACGACTTTGTAATTCTGTGATGAAAGGCTGTGGGGATAAACCATACTAAGTAAAACTAGCGCCAGGGATGGACAGGTACGCTCGGCAGTCAAACCAGAAAAGGTGCAGGCAGCAACTGCAAGAAGAAGGCTGCGGGCCACCAGTGATGGAAAGCTGGCTGCTAGACTAAGATGCTGTGGCTACCAATACCCAGTCTTGGATGACCGTAGCGCCTGAAGACCTGAGAGATGGGTGAGACAACAGGGGTCAGGTATTGGTGAGGGACCGCACTATCCAATGTGAAGAATCAACAGGATACTAGTAACACAACCCACCTTCTACATGAGTGTGCATGCTGGCCTGCTACAGGCCGTGGCTAATTATCATTTATCATAATCTGCCACTTAGTGAGGGTTCACATAGCAAAGATTAAAACAGAGCCAAACTGGCACTGTCTAGCACCACCATACTCTAAAAAACATAGAGCAGTCAGTTTGTGCCTTTTTGCCTCCATCTCATGTACTTGACCATTTTGGTTAAAGGGGTTTCCCCACCTTGGACATGAGATATGCCATAAATGTCTGATAGATGTAGGTCTCACACCTAGGTGGAGCATGGGATCCCCTGATCAGAGTTCAAATGGAGAATAAATGGATTGGTACACACCGTTGTTTGTAGGATACAATCAGCAATGAATCAACTTCCTTTTTTCAGACTCTACTGATGCCACCATTTTTCAACATATTTCCTACATGTACATGCCTATTTGTTTCCTTGGTAAAGCTTATAGTAGACGCTCAGATCATCCAGGCGATTGTCGGGAGGAAAGCGTTACTTCCTAAAAATCACCTACTCGCTAGTGGAGGAGACCACTACTTTTACATGCAGTGATCTCCTCCAAAGTATGTGGAGGAGCAATCGCTAATGCCATCGTTCATCCCCATACTGAATCACTGTTTGCCAGCAGCAGAGCGTGATTAGACACCATGCAAGATCCTGCTATCAGATTGTCATTCTATAGTCTGTTAGTTTGGTGGATTAACGCAAAGAATGAGGAGAGCGTCAAATAAGGGACATGGCCCTGGTTGTGGTGCTGCTGGTGTTGGTGAGGCCAGAAAAAGTACAGGCGATAGTAGATAGGGTTGCTGACAGTGCCTCCAGTTCCTTCACATTGTCTCTCACCCAGTCCCCTGCTGAAAGATCAGAGTTGGCACCTGCAGCCGATGTCCATCACTCTTTCACCTCACCCCCTTGCAAATCAGCCAAGCAGTCTGAGCCCCAAGTCATGCAGCAGTCTCTTCTGCTTTTTGATGACTCTGTTAGCAGGGTTTCCCAGGGTCATCCACCTATCCCTGCCCCAGAAGTGGAAGAGATTGAGTGCACCGATGCCCAACCACTTATGTTTCAGGATGGGTACATGGGAGGACCACTGCAGCACGTCTCGGGTGATGACAAAACACAGATGCCAACTGCTGTGGCTTTCTGCAGTGTGCAGACCGACAAGGAGGGCAGGGGTGAAGACTGGGTGGAAGATGATGTGGAGGACGATGAGGTCCCCACATGGAATCAAGGTCATGCGAGTGACCTGTGTAGTTCGGAGGAAGAGGCGGTGGTCGCACAGAGCCACCAGCACAGCAAAAGAGGGAGCAGGGTGCAAAAGCGGAGCAGCCGTCCCCTAGACAGTACGCCTGCTACTGCCCACCACAGCAAGGGACCGAGCACACCAAAGCCAGCTCCAAGGAGTTCCCTGACGTGGCAGTTCTTCAGACAATGTGCTGACGACCTTGCTATCACCACAAAGACACAAGTGGTTTGCACGTTGTGCAATCAGAGCCTGAAGAGAGGCATAAACGTTCTAAACCTGAGCACAACCTGCATGACCAGACATCTAAGTGCAAAGCACGAGCTGCAGAGGAGTAGACACCTCAAAAACCAAGAAAGGTCTCTGTCTCCTCCTGCTTTCTCTTCTGCTGCAGTCTCGGCCTCTTCATCCCCCTCTGGAGTGAAAGTGGCACGTGCCCCCCGCAAACACCAAGCATCTCCACAATGTACTATGGAAGCGTTCAGCTGTTTATCTCCCAAACACTTGAGCAAAAGAGGAAGTACCCCCCTACCCACCCGCGATCCCTGGCCCTGAATGCCAGCATTTCCAAATTCCTGGCCTTTGAAATGCTGTCATTCCGTCTGGTGGACACGGACAGTTTTAAGAATCTGATGGCGGTGGCTGTCCCACAGTACGTTGTGTCCAGCCACCACTACTTTTCCAGGCGAGCCATCCCTTCCCTGTACAACCAAGTGGGGGATAAAATCAGGTGTGCACTGGGCAACGCTTGTGGCAAGGTCCACCTAACTACGGATACGTGGACCAGTAAGCTCGGTCAGGGACATTATATCTCACTAACAGCACACTGGGTAAATGCAGTGGCGGCTGGGCCTGAGGCAGATAGCAGTTTGGCGCATGTCCTTCCACCACCGAGGATTGCAGGGCATTTATCTTTGCCTCCTGTTGCTTCCTCCTTCTACTCCGCTTTCTCATCCTCTACCGCATCCTCATCCGGTCAGCGTAACACCTTTACCACCAACTTCAGCACAGCCAGGGGTAAATGACAGCAGGCAGTTTTGAAACTTATCTGTTTGGGGGAAAAAACCCACACCGCGCAGGAACTGTGGACGGGCATGGAACAACAGACCGATGAGTGGTTGGTGCCAGTGAGCCTCAAGCCCGGCCTGGTGGTGTGCGACAATGGACAAAATCTTGTAGCAGCTCTGGGCCTAGCCGGTTTGACGCACATCCCTTGCCTGGCGCATGTGCTGAATTTAATTTAATAACTTGACCCACCCTCTCCACCCAATCAGATTTCAGCGATTGACCTCCCTAGGATGTTACATACCTTTCTCAGGCTCCTTCTGCGGGATGAAACCCTGATTCCCCGTTACCCGTGATCACCATGGTAGGTGCATAAAAGAACATCGAAAGTTGATAGGGAAGATATCCAATTGGATCGTGGACGTCACGGGGACGTGTGATCAGGCAGACGTTATCTAGAGTCAACAAAGCGGCAGCAGGGCCTCTCCTGTATAACGTTTCCTCATCCAAAATACTGCAGTGACATTCCCTGTAATTTTGTATTACTCATTCCAATAACAGGGCATCTTAAGAGTCCTGTATTGTTATTTATCGTCACTACCTCCCCAAATCGGGAGTGGGTAATTGCAGCACGCCTCCTGCCTTCCTTAGATTTTTCTGCTTTAATAACTTGTCCCACATCTCCACCCAATCAGATTTCAGCCATTGACCTCCCTTGAATGTGGTATCCCTTTCTCAGGCTCCCTCTCCGGCATGGAACCCTGATTACCCATTACCCGTGATCGTCATGGTAGGCGCATAAAAGAACATCGAAAGTTGATAGAGAAAATTGGATCGTGGACACCACAGGGATGTGCGACATGGTGGAGCAGTATGTGTGCACACGCCTACACGTACTAACTGATGGGTCTGCCCCCTTAAACTTCTGGGTCTCCAAATTGGGCACATGGCCTGAGCTTGCCCTTTACGCCTTGGAGGTGCTGGCCTACCCTGCAGCAAATGTATTGTCTGAACGTTTGTTTAGTACGGCAGAAGGGGGTTATCACAGACAAGCGCAGCCGCCTGTCCACAGCCAATGTGGACAAGCTCACGTTCATTAAAATAAACCAGGCAGGGATCCCACAGGACTTGTTCGTACCTTGTGCAGAATAAACATGTATACCGGCCTCACCCAGCCATTGTTGTACTCCAGCGCACTTTCTCTTTGTTTTATTTTTTATATTTCCCAATGTTTTGGGGTCTACCCAAATTTAAACAAAAATAATAATAATAAAATAAAATAAAAAACAACACCAAAAATCAGTGTTGGCTACCTCCTCCTCCTCCACTGCCGCTTCCACCTACAGCACCACATCCACCTCCTCAACTCCCTACTCCATATGGACCTCCTCCTCCTAGATCAAGATTAGTATTTTATATTTTTACGTATTTTATGTTTATATTTCCTTATCCACATTTGTTTGCAGAGCACTTGCCATGCTCTTAACCACATGTTGCTGCCTTTTGCAGCCCTCTAGCCCTTTCCATGACTTTTTTAGATCCATTTTAGTGCTCCAAAGTTCAGGTCCCCATTGACTTCAATGGGATTCGGGGTCAAGTTTGGGTCCCGAAATCAAACTTTTTTGCGAAGTTCGGCCAAACCCGTTGAACCCGAACTTCCAGGTGTCCGCTCAACTCTAGTCAATATTGCATATTGCAGTCTGACACTTCAGCTGGTTAGTATGGCTGTAAAGCTGATCCGGGACGGCTCTTACTGGGAGTAGCCAAAGTGCTGGGTGGTTGGCTACTCCCCACGTTCCAGGCCGGGTCTTGGGAGGCTTAGAAAAAAGCAGTCAGCACTGTCAGGTGAGGTGGATTATCCTCCATCTCACAGTGAAGCTGTGGAGTCTCTGTGGTTTGGGATCTGAAGATGTGTGTCGTGGAAAAGGGCTGAGAGCCGCATGCTGGAAAACAGGCCCCTAAAGCCTGCTGGGGACCGCTGATGAAAAACTGCTAGCAAAGTGAATGTTTGTGTTCTGTGGACTTTCCATGGTGTGAGCGAACACCAAGTCTGCGAACTGTTATTTTGTTTTGCCTTCTGTGTGAATAAACACTGAACTATTTAAGTTAAAGACTTTGTGATTGCCTCTATACTGCGTCCGCTAACCTGCCTACCAGAGTGAATCCCCACAATTGGTGTTGGATGCGGGCAAACGCAGTGAGGCTAGCCTGAAGGCCGAAAAGTTTTTGTTTTTTCCCGGGCACGGGTGTATGTCCTATATTAAGCTGGCAAGGTTACGACCCGTGTCCCCTGACAAAATGGTGGCGATTGTGAAAGCCCTCATGGAGGCTAACTTGCAGCAGTGGGAGGCTAATAAGCAGCAGCAGGAAACCAACCAGCTTCTATTACAGCATGTGATGGCGTTACAAGCGGCAGGAGCGACTCAGAGCGTCCACTATGCCCGGAAAGCTGTCCGTGCAGCGATAGCAAAAGGTGACCCCTGCAGACAATGTCGAGACCTATCTGGCGGTGTTTGAAAAAGTGGTCATGAGGGAGAAGCTACCCCAAGACCAATGGGCTGAGGTCGCCGCTCTATTCCTGGCATCCTGATCGCAGCAGGTGATTTTTGACTTACCAGATGTACAAGTGGCCAACTACCCGACCGTAAAGGTGAGATTCTTGCAAGACTGGGGGTGAATGTGTTGGTCAAGGCCCAGTGGGTGCATCCGTGGGAATTTAACCCGGCTGAACCCGCCAGACCGCAGTATTATGATCTGCTACACCGGTTGCAAAAATGGCTGCAGCCTGATGTATTGAGTGCCATTGCTATGCTGGACCGTCTGTTGGCGGATGTTTTCTGGAGGGCTTTGCCATACCCTCTCCAGCAATGGATCGGCCAGGTGTCTCCTGGTAATGCCCTAGAGATGGTCGACCTGGTGGAGCGCTATGAGGCCACCAGAAATCTACAGGGGGGTTCTTTTGGGAGGGGGCCAGTTAAACCCCGGAAATCTCCACCCTCGACCAGGTGGCTAGTGCCAGCAAAACCCGCTTGGGATATATTCCCTACAGACCTAGCTCCACTGGTCTATTGGCGGTGTCAAGAGCCTGGTCACATAAGGGCCGACTGTCCCCATCGGGGGGAACCCATGGACACTAACTTTGGCTACCGCCCCTCAATATGTGCCAGGAGGCTGTGTGCCACCGGTACCCCAGAAACAATAGTCACCTGTGCCAGGTATAAGTGGGAGATACCCTGGCGGTGGCACTGCTGGAAATTTTGCCATTTTAGTGACGGGGGTGAGAGAAAGTGCACTGATCTCCCTCTTGATCTACTCACTGTAATCAGTTACCATAGTGGAGTGGTGACTGTATTTTTAACTTTTTTGTTTTTTTGGTTCAATAAGTTAAGTCTAATAAAAGGTATCGAGCACTAGTTTAGATTTTAATTAGTAAAAATAAAAGTGAAGTATTAATTTTTCTCCTGGGGCAAGATAGGTTCAACGCCTGAATAGGCATCTGTAAATAAAATAGTTGAGGGTGAGCCGCAACAACTGGGGGCCGAGTCCATGTTCCCCCGTTTTGTGGTTCAACAGGAGATGCTGTATCGGGTAAATCAACTACGGGCTGAGCATATTGAACAGTTGGTGGTGCCCAAGGCATATCGCAAGCTCGTGTTGGAGTTAGCCCACCAACATGTTCTTGGGGGACACCTCGGCCAGCAGAAAACGTAGGACCGGATTCTACAGCGGTTCTACTGGCCCAGTGTGTTTAGAGAGGTGGAAGAGTATTGCAAGTCTTGCCCAACCTGCCAGATAACAGGCCCCAACAACCACATTTCCGTAGATCCCTGGTCCCTCTCCCAAATATTGAGGTTCCATTCAAGCGGATAGCTATGTATTTAATAGGCCCAGTACTGAAGTCCGCTAGAGGGCACCAACACATCTTGGTAGTCCTGGACTATGCCACTCGATACCCGGAGGCGGTGCCGCCATGACATACCTCGGCCAAACTCATAGCCAAAAAGGTTGGTGGAGATGTTTTCCCGAGTGGGCCTACCTAAAGAAATTCCGACCGACCCGGGGACCCCTTTTAAGTCAAAAGTCATGAGAGAACTCAGTAAACTACTACAGATCAAACAGTTGCAGACATTGTTCTATCACCCGCAAACGGACGGCCTGGTAGAAAGGTTTAATGGTAGAAAGGTTTAATCAAACTTTGAAAAACATGTTAAAGAGGATGGTGTCTAAAGATGGAAGGGATTGGGATCTGCTACTGCCCTATCTCATGTTCGCAGTGCGAGAGGTGCCCCAGGCCTCTAAGGGGTTCTTGCCCTTCAAACTGCTGTATGGGTGACATCCGCGTGGGTTGTTGGACATAGCCAAAGAGGCATGGGAACAACAACCCACACCGCATTAAAGTGTGATTATGTCACTCAAATGCAAGAGCGGATGGAGACAGTGTTGCCGCTGGTTAGGAATGAGCAAGCGGAAAAGGCTTTCTCCGCTTTGAAGTCGGCCCTGTGTGTGTCCCTGGTTTTGGTGATGCCCGACTTCAAAAGGGAGTTTATGGTACAGACCGATGCCTCCGAATTAGGTCTCGGTGCTGTACTGCCTCAAGAAGTCAACAGGGAGGAGCATCCCGTTGTCTTCCTCAGCCGGAAGCTTACCCCAGCCGAGACCAGGTATAGTATAGTGGAGAAAGAGTGCCTGGCTATCAAGTGGGCACTCGAGTCTCTCCGCTATAATTTGAAGGGGAGAAAGTTTTGTCTGGTGACCGACCCCTCCCCTCTCAAATGCATGAGCCAGGCCAGGTCACCCGGTGGTTTCTGTCTTTGCAAAATTTCAAGTTTTCGGTGGAACACAGGGCAGACAGGTTACTAGGAGACGCGGATGATCTGTCTCGGGTACAATGTTTAATGTGTGTCCACCCCCTCAGGGTTGAACAAAGGGGGGAGGTATGTAGGAAGGAACAAGGGGCCATCATTGGGATCTGAAGATGTGTGCCGTGCAAAAGTGCTGAGAGCCGCATGCTTGAAAACAGGACCCTAAAGCCTGCTGGGGACCGCTGAAGAAAAACTGCTAACAAGGTGAATGTTTGTGTTCTGTGGACTTTCCATGGTGTAAACGAACACCAAGACTGCAAACTGTTATTTTGTTTTGCCTTCTGTGTGAATAAACACTGAACTATTTAAGTTAAAGACTTTGTGATTGCCTATATACTGCGTCCGCTAACTTGCCTACCAGAGCGAATACCCACAATATATATATATACATATATATATATATATATATATATTTATATACAGTATACAGTTGAAACCAGAAGTTTACATACACTATATAAAAAGACACATATGCATGTTTTTCTAAATATCCGACATGAAATCAGAAAAAACATTTCCTGTTTTTGGTCAATTAGGATTACCATAATTATTATTATTTGCCAAATGCCAGAATAATGAGAGAGAGAATGTTTTAAGACATTTTGATTACTTTCTGCAAAGTCAAAAGTTTACATACATTTCATTTATATTTGGTACCATTGCCCTTAAACTGTATGACTTGGGTGAAACGTTTTGGATATCCTTCCACAAGCTTCTCACAATAGTTGGTCAGAATTTGGGCCCATTTCTCCTGACAAAACTGGTGCACTTGAGCCATGTTTGTTGATCGCCTTGCTCGCACCTGTCTTTTCAGCTTTGCCCATATATTTTCAATAGGATTAAGATCAGGGCTTTGTGATGGCCACTCCAAAACATTGACTTTGTTATCTTTAAGCCACTTTGTAACCAGTATGATCGGGTCTTTTTGCATTTGGAAGAACCATTTCCGCCCAAGCTTTAACTTCCTGGCTGATGTCTTGAGATGTTGCTTCAGTATTTCCACATAATCTTCTTTCCTCATGATCAGGGCCATCTTTAACGCAGGGCCCAATTTTGAGCCCCGCTGGCCACTGACCACAAATTATTTTTCATCCCATAAGACACATTTTTCCCCCAAAAGTAGGTGGAAAATACCTCTGCGTCTTATGGGGTGAATACTAATCAGCGCTGATTAGTACCGGAGGACCGGGAAGCAGTGAAAGCTCTGTACTCACCGCTTCCTGGTCCTCGGCTGTCGGCTGTGCAGTGGCTGCAGCCTTCACAGCCAACAGCCGAGGACTAGGAAGAAGAGAGCGAGAGCTGGTGGTGAGGAGCGGCGGCTTCCAGGAGAGGTAAGTTGTTTATTTTTTTTATTTTATTTGCGCTGATGGCTGGGGGCTGATACATGAGGCTGGGGGGCTGATATATGGCATTGGGGGGCTGATATATGGCATTGGGGGTCTGATATATGCATTGGGGTCTGATATATGCATTGGGGGTCTGATATGAGGTCTGATTAAGGGTCTTATTAACATTGGGGGTCTGATTGGTGGTCTGACCTGAGGTGTAATGAAAAATATTTTTTTCTTATTGTCCTTCTCTAAAACTGGGTTGCATCTTACGGGCTGGTGCGTCTTATAGGGCGAAACATACGGTACTTGCTTGCTCCTCCTCCCGACCTCCCCTGCCCTTTGCGTACGCCGCACGCTGTGACGTCAGGTCGAGGCACTGCAACGCTAGGGTGAGCCGAGCCCAGGTCTCCTTCCTAAACGGCAGAGCGGTGCCCACTTCCGGCCCTGAGCCCAGCTGCCCAGAGCACTGATCCTGTTGGAGTCTTCAGAACTGTAAGTATTTACAGTAATTCACTGTAAGCTATATATATATATATATAACTTTTTTTTTTTTTTGTGTGTGTGTGTTGTGGTGGAGGGCGTGATTGCATGCTAGGGTGTGGGAAGGCAGGATCCAGGGGGCCCAAGTAAATTCTTGGCCAGGGTCCAATCAATATTACAGACGGCCCTGCTCATGATGCCATCTTTTGCTTTTGTTCTTGGGTTGATATGCACATGTCGGACCAAAGCACGTTCCTTTCTGGGACACAGAACCCGTCTCCTTATTGAGCAGTATGATGGCTAGACATCCCCATCTTGTTTGTACTTGCATATAATTGTTTGTACAGATGAATGAGGCACCTTCAGGTATCTTGAATTTTCACCCAAGGTTGAGCCAGACTTGGGTCCACAATTTTCTTCCTGATATCTTGGCTGATTTATTTTTTAATTATGGTAATCCTAAATGACCAAAAACAAAAAAGGTTTATTCTGATTTCATGTCAGATATTGAGAACAACATGCATATGTGTCTTTTTATATAGTGTATGTAAACTTTTGGTTTCAACCGTACCTATATCCACCTTAAAAAAAAGTTGTATGGCCACTAGGGGTCTCACTTCCACCTAATTTGCAGTCCGCTGCCTGTTGTCAGGCAAGATCCATCCCTGGTTACAGAGACTCAGAAGACAGCTCACAGGAAATGGGGGGTGTCAGAGCTACAGATGTGGTAAAGCTAACACACATGCTTTATAAAACTTGTTTTCTAAACTAAATGCGTTTAGCAAACACCTTCAATTGCTTTTCAATTGATTTTGTTTGAAGATAAGGCGATGAGTTAAGAAATTTGAGTTAATAGTTTCTGTGTTAACCCTGCTACATCTATAGCTATGCTCCTTAGCCTGATAAAAGCACTGCTTCTGAACATTGCAAGAGCCTCTTGTGTGTCTGTAAGTCTGATTTATCCCTGGATATCCCTGAGGCTTAAAACAAACATAGTAGAAAGTATGTCAGAGCAGTACAGTGCTGGCAGAAGGGAGACACCCTCTGCTTTTGAGTGAAATGCATCTAGCTATGCAGCTAAAACAAGGAATAATATGGCTAAAAAAACATTAGGGAAGCCCCTAAGCAAACTTTTTTTTTTCTGGAAACTCAAGTATGCTTTAAAATACATACCTTTGGGATATCTTATTTAGCAAACCAATCACCACCTTGGCATTTTTTCAATGGCAAACACTTGGAAACTGTTCAAACTACTCTGATGTATCAGTGCAAAGTGTTTGGCAGCCCTAGACAAATGTCTGGTTGTTGGATTATGTATGTCCATAAGATCTTCTATTTATTCTGAGAGTGCAGATAGTACATCCCACATATCGCATGCTACATTCACGACACCCTATAACATAAATAATATGAGTAGAATCACAATTCCGTGATAGGGAAAGCTATGATATCTTAGTATAGAATTGGTAAACTACAGTGAGTTCACACCCATACAGTAAAAAGAGATGGGGTTTATGTAAACACATAGTAAAGACTAGAAGTTTTAAATCAATGCACCGTGAAGAGTATTTCCGTATCAGGTAATTTATGAATTGCGAGACTACCACAGCAATAGTCCCTATGATAAGAACATAGCGCAACTCCCATAGGCTGCAGTTCATATCAGTCTAAACAACAAGCAATCTAACAATCACATATTCAAGTCCCCTAAGGGACTTAAATTATGTATAAAGAAAAGATTTTAAAAATGTAAAAAAATAAATAAAATGCAAAAACAATAAAATGGCCCTGTCCTTAAAGAGGACCTTTCACTACAATGAAAAATCTAAACTAAGCATACAGACATGGAGAGCGGCGCCCAGGGATCTCCCTGCACTTACTATTATCCCTGGGCGCCGCTCCGTTCTCCCGGTCTAGGCTCCGGTATCTTCAGATTTTCGGCTCAACTGGGAGGAGCCTGCCGGCATCTACTTCTCCCAGGCTGGAGTGCTGGCCAATCGCAGTGGAGTGGCGGCCAGGGATAATAGTAAGTGCAGGGAGATCCCTGGGCGCCGCTCTCCATGTCTGTATGCTTAGTTTAGATTTTTTATTGTAGTGAAAGGTCCTCTTTAAGGGGTTAACATAAAAACTTCATTTAAAGTAGGTCATTGTAAATGTGATTTCTAATCCAGATACATCTGCTGAATTGTTAGGAGATGGATACTAGTATTTAAACAGTCCTCCTCAGCATGCTGTTCACATTTTGACATCATGAGACCAAAACAATCCTAACAATTGATCAATAGTTCCTCGCTATTTCAAGGCTTCAAGCAGGATGTTTTCAGATGGAAGTGACCACTGTGCTTAGAGTGTCACAGAGTGTCATCAGCAGGTTGCAACAGAGATACAGAGAGACTGGAAGAGTCACAGAAAGGCATAGAAGTGGACATCCCTTGGCCACATCCCACACTGATGAAGGCTTTAATATGAACAATGCCCTGCGGAATCCGATGACAAATGCCACACAACTCCAGGCACATTTAAGAAAAGTGAGAGGCACCCAAGTTTCAAGTCAGACCATTCGGAACTGTTTACATCAGAGTGGTCTGCGTGCTAGACAACCTGCAAGAGTACCTGACCAAAAGTGTCATTGTCCTGCATGGGCCAGGGTGCATCCACGCTGAATGAGGGACCAATGGGAGACGTCAAGGAGAGCGCTATGTATCAGCCACTATTTGCCTTTGGTGGTGGTGGTGTTACAGTGTGGACAGGTGTGTCTAGTCACTACAGATTTTCCCTACACTTTGTGAATGGTACATTGACGAGTCCATACTACTTGAATACCATCATTAATCCAGTCATTGTGCCTCTGCATGAACAAAACAGGCCTAATTTCATCTTCATGGATGACATCAAGGTAGCATCATTAGGGAATGGCTTCTGGAGACTGGGGTACCTCAAATGGAGTGGCCTGCACTTTCTCCAGACCTGAATCCTATTGAAAACCTATGGGATCAGCTGAGTCACCATGTAGAGCCTCATAAATCTGCATCCTAGTACCTCAATGACCTAAGGGCCGCCCTTCAAGAAGAGTGGGATGACATGCCTCAGCAGTCAATAAGTCAACTTGTGAACAGCATGAGACATGATTGTCATGCTGTAATTGATGCTTAAGGCCACATGACAAGTTATTGAGACACTGACATTTTTGTGGTGGTATACCCACCACTGGTGTTGGCATTTTTTTTCAATAAATAGTTTGAGAGGAGGAAATCACCATTGAATGCTTCTACTTAAATGCCATACTTTCATGATTTCAAGGGAACCTGTCATGTGGATATTTGATTATAATCTAACTAATTATATACATTTATTAACTACTAAAAAGTGCCTTAGATGTATTCACTTACTGGTATTACAGATGGTTACCTCATAATATACACACAAAGATGCCAAATACTGCATGCTAATGAGCTGATTTGAGTCCAGCGTGATGTCAGTGAGTCCAGCGTTGTTTTAATTCAGAGCTATAGCCACTCCCCTGCCCACCTGCTGCTGATTCATATGGAAAATAACTGTCAATCAGCAGCAGGTAGGCGGGAAGAGTCAGGAGCTCATGAATATTCAGGACTCATCATTATGAGCTGGAGCTTTTCAATACAAGATGTTGGCAGATTGACTGGGTCAATTAAAGAAAGTGACCCAGCATTTTGCTAAGAGAATCAGTCACTTATTTATGTTGCCCTTAGTTAGGACACCATAAAACTGTTGATAGGTTCCCTTTAATATCACTGTAGCGTAAACTTTTTACTTTTTCCATAAATTTCACCCTAACTTTTTGTGAGTAATGTATATATATATATATATATATATATATATATATGTGGCATGATGTAAATATTACTACTGTGATGCTTTCAGCTTATATTAGTTATATATTAGAACAGAATTAAAAACTAAGGGGGAGATTTATCAGAACTGGTGCAAAGTAAACTGGTTTAGTTGCCCATAGCAACCAGATTGACCTTTTATTTTCCAAAGGAGCTCTGAAAAATTAAAGGTGGAATCTGATTGGTTGCTATGGGCAACTATGCCAGTTTTTCTTTGTAAAAGTGTTGATAAATGTTAGATAAGATAAATAGTATTATAATGTTAAATAAGATAAATAGTAATGTTATTTATGTATTAGTTGTAGTAGAATTCAACGAAGCAACACTCCCAGTGTTATGTCGTCGTATTAACAAATGTCTCAGAACTACAACAGTTAGATTGACTTAGTAAGTCTATAGAGCTCTTGGCTAATGCAGAATTAGTTGGAGCATTGGAGAGAACAATGAAGAATGTTCATAATCATTGTCGGCACCAATAAAAGAAACCAAAAGATCAAATACTAAGAAACCGTTACACGTGAGGAGAAAAGGCGACTCAAGAGCTAACTGAAATATCAACTGAACAGACATGTCCTCCTTGTCAACCAGCTTAAACTGTTTTTTAAGGAGGGTCAGTGCGAATGTACTGCTTCAAGAAAATAGCAGAGGATTCTCCGATGAGCCCACGTTCAAATACAATAATGGATCCCGAAGTTCTTATCATAGCAGAAGTATGTGCTCGCCCCCACTTTTATCCCTCTGGAGACACGGCCACTGCTCTGCTCATCTGCTCCCCCCGCTCCTGGGTTCCAGGAAATTGGACACATTGGCATCTCTTCCCTCCTACGCAGCTGGCTCAGCCCCTGGAGTAGCTCTTCCCATCCACTTCATGGAGGCTGTGGCCTGCTACTTGCTGCCATAATTTCTCTGCCCGTAGGGTGTGCATGCTCTCTTGGGCTTTTAGAGGACCAGCAAGTGCACTCACTAATCAGCTTCAGCCTGTAGCAGACCTTCCTAGGCTGTTTTACTGTCCATCTATCTGTGTAGCAAATTCTGTCTGATTCTTTGACCCCTCACTGTCTGACCTCTGTTCTTCATGCTGACCTATCCGCCCTGACCTCAGACTGTTTACTGGATTCCACAAACACTGCCTACTGATCTTGTCTGATTCTCTCAGTGTTTGCAGTGTCTGCTGGCCCCATGGGTCAGCAGTCTGTCAAATAGACATTAATCCAGGAGGTAGTGGCCTGGTGTTTCTCCTTCAGCAGAGTCCATATTCAAGAACATGGACAGAATACTTCAGCACGAAAGCCATCAGCAATTAAAAACTCCTGTTTATTTTGAATATTAAAATACAAACAGTACGTCACGGGATGTTGTCGCGTTTTGAGTATCACACAGAGGCTCTTAGTCATAATATGGCCCGTACAAAACAGGGACTCCATTATATAGAAATAGCAACTACTATTACACGTGTATTGGTTCACATGATGACATTAACTGTTTCCATCCCTGTTTATAATGACATAACAGATGTATATACAGGTGAAACTCATACAATTAGAATATGGTGCAAAAGTCTATTCAATTCAGTAATGCAAATTAAAAGGAATTGCATTAATGCAGCTTAAAATTAGAATTTTGTGAAAAAGTTCAATATTCTAGGCTCAAAGTGTCACACTCTAGTCAGCTAATTAATCCATACTCCCTGAGCAAAGGGGACCTCAAAATTGTGACTTTGGGGTTTCATAAGTTATAAGTCATAATTAGGGATGAGCGAACTCGAACTGTATAGTTCGGGTTCGTACCGAATTTTGGGGTGTCCGTGACACGGACCCGAACCCGGACATTTTCGTAAAAGTCTGGGTTCGGGTTCGGTGTTCGTCGCTTTCTTGGCGCGTTTGTGACGCTTTCTTGGCGCTTTTTGAAAGGCTGCAAAGCAGCCAATCAACAAGCGTCATACTACTTGCCCCAAGAGGCCGTCACAGCCATGCCTACTATTGGCATGGCTGTGATTGGCAAGAGCACCATGTGACCCAGCCTCTATTTAAGCTGGAGTCACATAGCGCCGCCCGTCACTCTGCTCTGATTAGCGTAGGGAGAGGTTGCGGCTGCGACAGTAGGGCGAGATTAGGCAGATTAACTTCTCCAAAGGACTTGATTAATCGATCGATCTGCAGCTGTGCATCATTGAGCTGCTGAAATTCAATTGCTCACTGTTTTTAGGCTGCCCAGACCGTTTGTCAGTCACTTTTTTCTGGGGTGATCGGCGGCCATTTTGTGTCTTGTGCGGTGCTGCGACCAAGTGCATCCAAGCTGCGACCAAGTGCATTTAACGCTCAATGGTGTGGTTCTTTTTTGGCTAAAGCCTACATCAGGGTGAAGCTGTCACACCAAGTGCATTTAACCAGCAATAGTCTGTTTATTTTTTGGCCATATACTACATCAGGGGCAAGCTGCGCCTGTCACCAAGTGCATTTAACCCTCAATGGTGTGGTTGTTTTTTGGCTAAAGCCTACATCAGGGTGAAGCTGTCACACCAAGTGCATTTAACCAGCAATAGTCTGTTCATTTTTTGGCCATATACTACATCAGGGGCAAGCTGCGCCCGTCACCAAGTGCATTTAACCCTCAGTAGTGTGGTTGGTCAAGCTGTCACACCAAGTGCATTTAACCAGCAATAGTGTGGTTATTTTTTGGCCATATCCCAGTCTAATTCTGTCAGTAAATCCATACCGGTCACCCAGCGCCTAAATACTAGGCCTCAAATTTATATCCCGCTAAATCTCTCGTTACCGCTGTACTGTTGTGGCTGGGCAAGTTATTTAGTGTCCGTTAAAGCACATTTTTTGTTCAGGGTTGAAATACAATTCCCAATTTAGCAATTTCATAATTTAGTGGTTTCTGCTATATCAGAGCTATTTGAAATCTATCCCTAAAAGGGTATATAATATTCAAGGTGCACATAGGGTCATTCAGAATAACTTCACACACACGCTACTGTGCATTTCCAAGTCTAATTCTGTCACTAAATCCATACCGGTCACCCAGCGCCTAAATACTAGGCCTCAAATTTATATCCCGCTAAATCTGTCGTTACCGCTGTCCTGTTGTGGATGGGCAAGTTATTTAGTGTCCGCCAAAGCACATTTTTTGTTCTGGGTTGAAATACAATTCCCAATTTAGCAATTTCATAATTTAGTGGTTTCTGCTATATCAGAGCTATTTGAAATCTATCCCTAAAAGGGTATATAATATTCAAGGTGCACATAGGGTCATTCAGAATAACTTCACACACACGCTACTGTGCATTTCCAAGTCTAATTCTGTCACTAAATCCATACCGGTCACCCAGCGCCTAAATACTAGGCCTCAAATTTATATCCCGCTAAATCTGTCGTTACCGCTGTCCTGTTGTGGATGGGCAAGTTATTTAGTGTCCGCCAACGCACATTTTTTGTTCTGGGTTGAAATACAATTCCCAATTTAGCAATTTCATAATTTAGTGGTTTCTGCTATATCAGAGCTATTTGAAATCTATCCCTAAAAGGGTATATAATATTCAAGGTGCACATAGGGTCATTCAGAATAACTTCACACACACGCTACTGTGCATTTTCAAGTCTAATTCTGTCAGTAAATCCATACCGGTCACCCAGCGCCTAAATACTAGGCCTCAAATTTATATCCCGCTAAATCTGTCGTTACCGCTGTACTGTTGTGGATGGGCAAGTTATTTAGTGTCCGCCAAAGCACATTTTTTGTTCTGGGTTGAAATACAATTCCCAATTTAGCAATTTCATAATTTAGTGGTTTCTGCTGTATCAGAGCTATTTGAAATCTATCCCTAAAAGGGTATATAATATTCAAGGTGCACATAGGGTCATTCAGAATAACTTCACACACACGCTACTGTGCATTTCCAAGTCTAATTCTGTCACTAAATCCATACCAGGTCACCCAGCGCCTAAATACTAGGCCTCAAATTTATATCCCGCTGAATTTGAATACAATACATTGGGCCAAATAATATTTTTGTTGTTGTGGTGAACCATAACAATGAGGAAAACATCTAGTAAGGGACGCGGACGTGGACATGGTCGTGGTGGTGTTAGTGGACCCTCTGGTGCTGGGAGAGGACGTGGCCGTTCTGCCACATCCACACGTCCTAGTGTACCAACTACCTCAGGTCCCAGTAGCCGCCAGAATTTACAGCGATATATGGTGGGGCCCAATGCCGTTCTAAGGATGGTAAGGCCTGAGCAGGTACAGGCATTAGTCAATTGGGTGGCCGACAGTGGATCCAGCACGTTCACATTATCTCCCACCCAGTCTTCTGCAGAAAGCGCACAGATGGCGCCTGAAAACCAACCCCATCAGTCTGTCACATCACCCCCATGCATACCAGGGAAACTGTCTCAGCCTCAAGTTATGCAGCAGTCTCTTATGCTGTTTGAAGACTCCGCTGGCAGGGTTTCCCAAGGGCATCCACCTAGCCCTTCCCCAGCGGTGGAAGACATAGACTGCACTGACGCACAACCACTTATGTTTCCTGATGATGAGGACATGGGAATACCACCTCAGCAGTGTCTCTGATGATGACGAAACACAGGTGCCAACTGCTGCGTCTTTCTGCAGTGTGCAGACTGAACAGGAGGTCAGGGATCAAGACTGGGTGGAAGACGATGCAGGGGACGATGAGGTCCTAGACCCCACATGGAATGAAGGTCGTGCCACTGACTTTCACAGTTCGGAGGAAGAGGCAGTGGTGAGACCGAGCCAACAGCATAGCAAAGGGAGCAGTGGGCAAAAGCAGAACACCCGCCGCCAAGAGACTCCGCCTGCTACTGCCCGCCGCCATCTGGGACCGAGCACCCCAAAGGCAGCTTCAAGGAGTTCCCTGGCATGGCACTTCTTCAAACAATGTGCTGACGACAAGACCCGAGTGGTTTGCACGCTGTGCCATCAGAGCCTGAAGCGAGGCATTAACGTTCTGAACCTGAGCACAACCTGCATGACCAGGCACCTGCATGCAAAGCATGAACTGCAGTGGAGTAAACACCTTAAAACCAAGGAAGTCACTCAGGCTCCCCCTGCTACCTCTTCTGCTGCTGCCGCCTCGGCCTCTTCCTCTGCCTCTGGAGGAACGTTGGCACCTGCCGCCCAGCAAACAGGGGATGTACCACCAACACCACCACCACCTCCGTCACCAAGCGTCTCAACCATGTCACACGGCAGCGTTCAGCTCTCCATCTCACAAACATTTGAGAGAAAGCGTAAGTTCCCACCTAGCCACCCTCGATCCCTGGCCCTGAATGCCAGCATTTCTAAACTACTGGCCTATGAAATGCTGTCATTTAGGCTGGTGGACACAGACAGCTTCAAACAGCTCATGTCGCTTGCTGTCCCACAGTATGTTGTTCCCAGCCGCCACTACTTCTCCAAGAGAGCAGTGCCTTCCCTGCACAACCAAGTATCCGATAAAATCAAGTGTGCACTGCGCAACGCCATCTGTAGCAAGGTCCACCTAACCACAGATACGTGGACCAGTAAGCACGGCCAGGGACGCTATGTCTCCCTAACTGCACACTGGGTAAATGTAGTGGCAGCTGGGCCCCAGGCGGAGAGCTGTTTAGCGCACGTCCTTCCGTCGCCAAGGATCGCAGGGCAACATTCTTTGCCTCCTGTTGCCACCTCCTCCTTCTCGGCTTCCTCCTCCTCTTCTTCCACCTGCTCATCCAGTCAGCCACACACCTTCACCACCAACTTCAGCACAGCCCGGGGTAAACGTCAGCAGGCCATTCTGAAACTCATATGTTTGGGGGACAGGCCCCACACCGCACAGGAGTTGTGGCGGGGTATAGAACAACAGACCGACGAGTGGTTGCTGCCGGTGAGCCTCAAGCCCGGCCTGGTGGTGTGTGATAATGGGTGAAATCTCGTTGCAGCTCTGGGACTAGCCAATTTGACGCACATCCCTTGCTTGGCGCATGTGCTGAATTTGGTGGTGCAGAAGTTCATTCAACTACCCCGACATGTCAGAGCTGCTGCATAAAGTGCGGGCCGTCTGTTCGCGCTTCCGGCGTTCACATCCTGCTGCTCGCCTGTCTGCGCTACAGCGTAACTTCGGCCTTCCCGCTCACCGCCTCATATGCGACGTGCCCACCAGGTGGAACTCCACCTTGCACATGCTGGACAGACTGTGCGAGCAGCAGCAGGCCATAGTGGAGTTTCAGCTGCAGCACGCACGGGTCAGTCGCACTACAGAACAGCACCACTTCACCACCAATGACTGGGCCTCCATGCGAGACCTGTGTGCCCTGTTGCGCTGTTTCGAGTACTCCACCAACATGGCCAGTGGCGATGACGCCGTTATCAGCGTTACAATACCACTTCTATGTCTCCTTGAGAAAACACTTAGGGCGATGATGGAAGAGAAGGTGGCCCAGGAGGAGGAGGAGGAGGAAGAGGGGTCATTTTTAGCACTTTCAGGCCAGTCTCTTCGAAGTGACTCAGAGGGAGGTTTTTGGCAACAGCAGAGGCCAGGTACAAATGTGGCCAGCCAGGGCCCACTACTGGAGGACGAGGATGAGGAGGAGGTGGAGGAGGATGAGGATGAAGCATGGTCACAGCGGGGTGGCACCCAACGCAGCTCGGGTCCATCACTGGTGCGTGGCTGGGGGGAAAGGCAGGACGATGACGATACGCCTCCCACAGAGGACAGCTTGTCCTTACCCCTGGGCAGCCTGGCACACATGAGCGACTACATGCTGCAGTGCCTGCGCAACGACAGCAGAGTTGCCCACATTTTAACCTGTGCGGACTACTGGGTTGCCACCCTGCTGGATCCACGCTACAAAGACAATGTGCCCACCTTACTTCCTGCACTGGAGCGTGATAGGAAGATGCGCGAGTACAAGCGCACGTTGGTAGACGCGCTACTGAGAGCATTCCCAAATGTCACAGGGGAACAAGTGGAAGCCCAAGGCCAAGGCAGAGGAGGAGCAAGAGGTCGCCAAGGCAGCTGTGTCACGGCCAGCTCCTCTGAGGGCAGGGTTAGCATGGCAGAGATGTGGAAAACTTTTGTCAACACGCCACAGCTAACTGCACCACCACCTGATACGCAACGTGTTAGCAGGAGGCAACATTTCACTAACATGGTGGAACAGTACATGTGCACACCCCTCCACGTACTGACTGATGGTTCGGCCCCATTCAACTTCTGGGTCTATAAATTGTCCACGTGGCCAGAGCTAGCCTTTTATGCCTTGGAGGTGCTGGCCTGCCCGGCGGCCAGCGTTTTGTCTGAGCGTGTATTCAGCACGGCAGGGGGCGTCATTACAGACAAACGCAGCCGCCTGTCTACAGCCAATGTGGACAAGCTGACGTTCATAAAAATGAACCAGGCATGGATCCCACAGGACCTGTCCGTCCCTTGTCCAGATTAGACATTAACTACCTCCCCTTAACCATATATTATTGGACTCCAGGGCACTTCCTCATTCAATCTTTTTTTTTTATTTTCATTTTACCATTATATTGCGAGGCTACCCAAAGTTGAATGAACCTCTCCTCTGTCTGGGTGCCGGGGCCTAAATATATGCCAATGGACTGTTCCAATGTTGGGTGACGTGAAGCCTGATTCTCTGCTATGACATGCAGACTAATTCTCTGCTGACATGAAGCCAGATCCTCTGTTACGGGACCTCTCTCCTCTGCCTGGGTGCTGGGCCTAAATATCTGACAATGGACTCTTACAGTGGTGGCTGACGTGAAGCCTGATTTTCTGCTATGACATGCAGACTGATTCTCTGCTGACATGAAGCCAGATCCTCTGTTACGGGACCTCTCTCCTCTGCCTAGGTGCTGGGCCTAAATATATGCCAATGGACTGTTGCAGTGGTGGCTGACGTGAAGCCTCATTCTCTGCTATGACATGCAGACTAATTCTCTGCTGACATGAAGCCAGATTGTCTGTTACGGGACCTCTCTCCTCTGACTGGGTGCTGGGCCTAAATTTATGAAAATGGACTCTTACAGTGGTGGCTGACGTGAAGCCTGATTCTCTGCTATGATATGAAGACTGATTCTCTGCTGACATGAAGCCAGATTGTCTGTTACGGGACCTCTCTCCTCTGCCTGGGTGCTGGGCCTAAATTTATGAAAATGGACTCTTACAGTGCTGGGTGACGTGAAGCCAGATTTTCTGCTATGACATGCAGACTGATTCTCTGCTGACATGAAGCCAGATCCTCTGTTACGGGACCTCTCTCCTCTGCCTGTGTGCTGGGCCTAAATATATGCCAATGGACTGTTGCAGTGGTGGCTGATGTGAAGCCTCATTCTCTGCTATGACATGCAGACTAATTCTCTGCTGACATGAAGCCAGATTGTCTGTTACGGGACCTCTCTCCTCTGCCTGGGTGCTGGGCCTAAATTTATGACAATGGGCTGTTGCAGTGGTGGCTGACGTGAAGCCTGATTCTCTGCTATGACATGCAGACTGATTCTCTGCTGACATGAAGCCATATTCTCTGTTACGGGACCTCTCTCCTCTGCCTGGGTGCTGGGCCTAAATATATGCCAATGGACTGTTGCACTGGTGGCTGACGTGAAGCCTGATTGTCTGTTACGGGACCTCTCTCCTCTGCCTGGGTGCTGGGCCTAAATATCTGACAATGGACTGTTGCATTGGTGGCTGACGTGAAGCCTGATTCTCTGCTATGATATGAAGACTGATTCTCTGCTGACATGAAGCCAGATTGTCTGTTACGGGACCTCTCTCCTCTGCCTGGGTGCTGGGCCTAAATATCTGACAATGGACTGTTGCATTGGTGGCTGACGTGAAGCCTGATTCTCTGCTATGACATGCAGACTGATTCTCTGCTGACATGAAGCCAGATTGTCTGTTACGGGACCTCTCTCCTCTGCCTGGGTGCTGGGCCTAAATTTATGAAAATGGACTCTTACAGTGGTGGGTGACGTGAAGCCTGATTCTCTGCTATGACATGAAGACTGATTCTCTGCTGACATGAAGCCAGATTGTCTGTTACGGGACCTCTCTCCTCTGCCTGGGTGCTGGGCCTAAATTTATGAAAATGGACTCTTACAGTGGTGGGTGACGTGAAGCCTGATTCTCTGCTATGACATGAAGACTGATTCTCTGCTGACATGAAGCCAGATTGTCTGTTACGGGACCTCTCTCCTCTGCCTGGGTGCTGGGCCTAAATTTATGACAATGGACTGTTGCAGTGGTGGGTGACGTGAAGCCTGATTCTCTGCTATGATATGAAGACTGATTCTCTGCTTTCATGAAGCCAGATCCTCTGTTACGGGACCTCTCTCCTCTGCCTGGGTGCTGGGCCTAAATTTATGAAAATGGACTGTTGCAGTGGTGGGTGACGTGAAGCCTGATTCTCTGCTATGACATGAAGACTGATTCTCTGCTGACATGAAGCCAGATTGTCTGTTACGAGACCTCTCTCCTCTGCCTGGGTGCTGGGCCTAAATTTATGAAAATGGACTCTTACAGTGGTGGGTGACGTGAAGCCTGATTCTCTGCTATGACATGAAGACTGATTCTCTGCTGACATGAAGCCAGATTGTCTGTTACAGGACCTCTCTCCTCTGCCTGGGTGCTGGGCCTAAATTTATGAAAATGGACTCTTACAGTGGTGGGTGACGTGAAGCCTGATTCTCTGCTATGACATGAAGACTGATTCTCTGCTGACATGAAGCCAGATTGTCTGTTACGGGACCTCTCTCCTCTGCCTGGGTGCTGGGCCTAAATTTATGAAAATGGACTCTTACAGTGGTGGGTGACGTGAAGCCTGATTCTCTGCTATGACATGAAGACTGATTCTATGCTGACATGAAGCCAGATTGTCTGTTACGGGACCTCTCTCCTCTGCCTGGGTGCCGGGGCCTAAATATCTGAGAATGGACTGTTCCAGTGGTGGGTGACGGGAAGCCAGATTCTCTGCTATGGGACCTCTCTCCAATTGATTTTGGTTAATTTTTATTTATTTAATTTTTATTTTAATTCATTTCCCTATCCACATTTGTTTGCAGGGGATTTATCTACATGTTGCTGCCTTTTGCAGCCCTCTAGCCCTTTCCTGGGCTGTTTTACAGCCGTTTTAGTGCCGAAAAGTTCGGGTCCCCATTGACTTCAATGGGGTTCGGGTTCGGGACGAAGTTCGGATCGGGTTCGGATTCCGAACCCGAACATTTTCGGGAAGTTCGGCCGAACTTCTCGAACCCGAACATCCAGGTGTTCGCTCAACTCTAGTCATAATCATCCAAATTATAACAAATAAAAGCTTGAAATATCTCACTTTGCATGTAATGAGTCTGTCTCATATGTTAGTTTCACCTTTTAGGCTGTATTACTGAAATAAACGAACTTTGCACGATATTCAAATTTTTTGAGTTTCACCTGTATATACTGTATATAAAATCCTAAATCAGGGCAGCACTATCAGTGTAGAGAGATGCACAGAGTGTATCTGTTGCATACAAAAGGGAAAAAAAGCCACAGCACATCCCAAAAAAGTGGACCCGAGTAGAGATATTTCAGTCCTCTTACTAGGACTATTATCAAGCTTGATAATCCGCGACTTTGCCTCGCTCACGCCAGGTCTAACCTTGTGGCCGTTGTGCGGGCGGGGAAGGGGATGAGTGGGCCGGCCTATCTCATTCATAATTTTCTATGTCTGTTTTTGGTGGCGCCAGCGTCAGCGATGGGGCTTTATGAAGATCGGCGTCTAAAACTCCGGTCTTAAGAAATGTGCTCCTATATCTTTGGGACATAAAGTATCTTAAGTTAGAATCTAACAAGCCTCGCCTGAGAAAGGCCTCATTGTGTTCGGCTGAAATGTTGCTTTTGGGGTGAATAAAGCAGGTCCACCATCCTGTCACCAATTTTTGAGTGCTGCCTCATTCTTCTACTATTACATCCATTGTCTGCTAACACACGGCCTGGAGGGTTTACGCCTGGATTTTTCATGTTTTCACTGCTATATCTTAAAAGATAGATAGATAGATAGATAGATAGATAGATAGATAGATAGATAGATAGATAGATAGATAGATAGATAGATAGATATGAGATAGATAGATAGATATGAGATAGATAGATAGATAGATAGATAGATAGTGTTCTACAAAGCTGTTAATTATATTACTTAATAGAAATACAAATAGATTTTTGGGTTCAGATAAGCTACAAGTCGTTTTGTAAGGCAGCAGTTTAGTAGGTATTTCCTGGGAAAACAATGCTTCTTATCCTGTAGACCCTTTATCCAGTTTTGTGTTTTGCTTCCCAGTGAAGACTGTGTCATAATCCTTAAAAGGGTAATAATTTCCCTGTAAGTCTCCCATGTATCATATATCAATTAATTTTATTATGGAACTTGTAGCCAAATAAATAACCAATAGCATTATGACTTTATCTTTTGTGGAGCAGAGGCATGGACCTGGAAGCAACCCTGGCACGGCAACCCCATGGTGGTGTCCATGAGGCCTTAAAAAGGGGTTTTAGAGGGTTGACTGTGGCTGGTATTGCAGCTCAGTGATATTAAAGTGCACGGAGTAAAGCTTGACACAGCCCATGAACATGAGTGGTGATCCTGGAGGAAAAGCTGCCTTTTCTAATGTTTGGTGAAGACATTAAAGGAGTTATCTGGTTATATTATTATTTTTTTTAAATCTCATCTTGCCCACAGTGGCGAATCTTATAAGAATTGCATTATGATGATTTTTTTCTACCTTACTGGGTGAGCACTGCCCAGTCTAATTATGTTGCAGGCACTTCTAGGATCATGTGCTGTACATTGGGCATGTGATCCTAGCTTGGCTTCAACCCACAATGTTCGCAGGTTGTACCTATACAATCAGGCAACCTCAGGAGCAGACAACTCACAGCGCCTAAGGCTGCTTGACTGCACAGGCACAACCCCTGTACATTGTGGTTGAAATCGGGCTAGGATCACATGCCCTATGTATGGCACGTGATCCCGGAAGTGCCCGCAACATAAGAAGAAGAAGGAGTGTAAGGTTAAAAATAATCATCATAATGCAATTCTTGTAAGAATCGCCACCGTGGGCAAGATGAGATGTAAAAAATAAATAAATAACTGGATTACCCCTTCAACCCCAGTGTCACCTGTTCGCCCATGTTAAATTCAAATGGGCTCCGGTAAACAGAGATATTTGGTGATGAGTAACAGGGTGCTCAAAGTGGACCACCAGGAGTCACTAGTAATCATTTAAAAAATTACCAGCTTCCTGATCCCTTGAGAGCATGCAGGTTTTGAGAGGTACGTTGAAGAAGACAAATGCCATAAATGCACCAGTCTAATAGTAAAAACAAAAAGTATACATAGACAACACAGAGTATTATAGAAAACTGGTGTCTTACCTCAGAGGGAGAGAATTTACTTGAGGACTTCTTTTAGACAGATTTTCTGAAGACACAACTTGAAGAGAAGATGCTACACATATGAAGGACGGCTAACGATGGCATTTCTCTTCACAGCCAGTAAGGGGAGTATTAGACCAGCACCAAGAAATAAATCCTGACCACCATGTGTATATACAGATTGAAGAGGAAGCCGCTCAAACGTGACAAAGTAAATTACCAAGACCAAATTACCAAGACCATGGTACCGAGAAAATGATCCAATATTCAAGGGACAAGTGACGTTTTGGTGCTATTTTTTAACCAGCTTTTGAGTTTTTCCTATTATTAATTGTTTGATGGGGTTATTAATAAATGCACAAGTCTATAAAAATAGTCAATATGTAATTTTATAAACCAGGGATTGTTAATTTTCTCCTCAATCTCCCCTCTGGCAGTATGGTCTAATAATGAGCATACAAGTTCCCTGTACATGACGTTTTCTATGCATCAAATATTCATTTAATTGTAATTTTTAACCTTTATTTCTCGTATGTTGTGAGATTGCCTCTACACTATATATGTATTTTTTATGTGTGTGTTCTACTATTGATCCACAAATCCATAGTTCATTTTGGAGTTGGGGCTACCTGTCTGTTACCTGCCATATACTATTTTTATTTATGATGTGGGTTATATACCGGGTCAAATGGAGGTAATGTAAAGATTTTAAAGGAGTTTGTGTAGCTTAGTGGATGGATAAGGTCTGTTGTTATCCATGCAAATACTAGACATACAGGTGAAATGAGAAAAATTTGAATATTGTGCAAAAGTCCATTTATTTCCGTAATGCAAATTAAAAGGAATTGCATTAATGCAGCTTAAAATTAGAATTTTGTGAAAAGGTTCAATATTCTAGGCTCGAAGTATCACACTTTAGTCAGCTAATTAATCCATACCCCCTAAGCAAAGGGTACCTAAAAATTGTGACTTTGGGGTATCATCAGCTGTAAGCCATAATCATCCAAATTATAACAAATAAAGGCTTGAAATATCTCGCTTTGCATGTAATAAGTCTATCTCATGTATTCGTTTTACGTTGCATTACTGAAATAAATGAACTTTGGACGATATTCTAATTTTTCGAGTTTCACCTGTATATGCCAGGTTTCCTTGTGTGACACTAGTATGTTATTATCCAATTTCTTAATGTGATGTGTCCTAGATCCTAATTAAGGATGAGCAAATCTATTCTCATGGTAAAAAAAAATCATCCAAATTTCTCAAAATGTTTTCCAAATGCAAGAGAGCGAGAAGAATAATATGGTATTCGGAGTATATATGCATATATATATCTAAAGGGGGTATCCTTTCTCATTATGGGGGGCATCTAGGGTGCGTAGTACGTGTGCAGAGTACTGTAGGCCAGGCAATGTCCCTCTGGGTTTCTGAGAAAGATATTCAAATTAGCTTTCTTAAGCCTACCTGATGCCAGCACATTTAAGATTTGATAATTATTATATATTTTTCCCCAGTGTTGACTGGCTTATGATACTCCTCATGTATACTCAGCACCATCCATAAGCTGTTCAGCTCTGTTAAAGGGTAGTTACCCAGAAAGAGCTGGGTTCCTATCTAGTTTTCTTAGACTAGCTTTCATGTCTCTTTTCCAGAGAAGCATTATATAGAGCACAAGTACAGCAATACATAAAATGTTATTACGATAAAACACTAATAACCAGAATAGTAGCTCTTCCAGGACAAAAGCCCTTTATCAGAGCAAAGCAAATACAATTGGCTTTTCTAGCTGAGAATGCTAGAAAACCAGCTAGAGACCTTTTAGTGTACTGTATGTGATAACTATTGTAGGCTAGGCAATGCTCCTCTTGGCTTCTGGGAATAATATATGCAAATGAATGTGTCTAACATTAGATGGCATCAGAAAGAATTACTTCATGTTTTTAGTCCGGAAAGATAAGTTGCATACGTTTGAGTTTTTGGACTAAATATCCAAATTAGGTTTTCTGTCAAAAAGAATAGGAAAGGTACCATATTTTTGTCCATAAGATGCACAGGACCATAAAACACACCCGTTAAGCAAAATGGAAAACAAAGTCCTGTCGACAGGACTTTGTTTTCCGTCTTGCATAACGGGACCCAGACGGATCCGTTATGCTTTCCCATAGACTTCTATTAGGACGGAAAGCAAACTGAATGCCTTTTAAAGGCTTCCGTTTTGCATTCTGTCTGGGCATTCCGTTATTTTACGTTATAACCATGTTATAACGGAAAGCCATAACGGAATACTTAATGCTAGTGTGAACCCATCCTTAGTCTGTTTAAAAGGTTGAGCAATGACTGGAAGGCTATAGTTGGGAAAAACTCACCTTTTTAATTCTTTTGGAAGGAAAGCTGAATTGCATGTGTTTTCATGTGCAGATCTTTCTGTTGATTTGCCTGAAATTAATTGCCTAATACTTGAGATTGTTAAATCCAATTTTTTTTTAAAACTTCAGAAAAAAATTCCAAATCGATAAAGCTGATTTACTCATATCTCCTTGAGCTTCATAGATCAATTTTCACCAGTTTTTTTTTTTTTTTCAGTAAGTTTTTGGTGGTAGCCTCAAACTGTTCAATAAGTGTTTTTTTTATAATAAGATTTTTTTTATCTATTTCCAGAGAAGCATTGGAAAAGAGACGTGCAAGCTAGTCATCTTTTGAAAAGGAAAGTAAAGGAAAACCAGTTGTCTCACACCAGGAACCCAGCCCTTTATGGGTAACTACTTTTTAGCAGAGCTGAGCAAAGAAAATGTGCTTAGCTGCCTGGAAGGCCTTGGTTGGGGTACTATTTATTCCTATGGAAGACACTCAGTATGCATGAGGCATATGTTAAGCATGCCTACCCTCCTCTGGGTTTCTGGGAAAGATATATGAAAATTAGCACATCTTAAATCAGATATGTCTGCGAAAGCTAAATACTAGACATTCTCCGAAAGGAGAAAGAGTATCTCCAGGAAAGTGCATACATATTGCCCATAAACCCAGAGTAGCATACTAGTCTCTGTCAGCAAATCAGACCAAAAACTAATTTCAAGAAACTTGCTCATCTCAATAAGTAATAAGAGATGAGGGAATTTTTCAAAAATTCAATTCAGCCAGTTAGCCGAATAAAAAATAATAATTTGGTTTGATCCAAATTTATTTGCGGTGAATCGCGTTAAAAACAACTATTTCCTGGCTGCAGAAAGCCTTTATAGTGGTGTAGAACACTGTGCCTTGCAGTAGCATGCATAGGGAGTCTGCTGTGGTAGTGAAATGATACTGCAAATCAGTATGACATGCAGATAACAGGCGTCACTTTTAGAATCACTGCACACTTCACTTATTTAGGCAGTCATGGGGCCAAAACTGACCAAATAACTCAACTATGAACTCAGCCTTACAGGTCAATGTTAGTGCCAAAAAGATGCACACTCCTTTTACACCGTCGTCAGCTGATTCCACATAGATGTCTACAGAACCTGTTCTATTAAACGCTTATACAAGTAGAGACCCCCCGACAGAGTGGATAGGGTTTCAGCAGTAAGTTTGTGTTGATGTCGCTGATTATTTTGCCCTTCCTCTGATCCATCAGAACAATAACCCACACAAAATGGATCCTGTCTGTTGAGCATCCACCTTCACTCGGTCAACATTTGATCAGTAATCCATCAGTATTGCTAATGCCCCCCCCCCCCCAAAACAAAAGAGTGGATCCAAAACAGAGATGACACATGAATGGAATATGGAATATTTGCATGTCTTCTGTGTTTTGTACCACTCCTGCTTTTGGCTACCAAATCACAAGACAATTCTGATGAGACCATACAGGCCTTATAGCTGCTACACAGACAGGATCCTTTGTTGTCTCATTTTTCCTTCCTTCTGACAGATCAGAAGAAGGGTCAAATAAATGATGATGTCAGACAGGCCGAAAGGCAAAATAGTGGCCCAGTCATGAAGTGGGAAGGGTGGGAACAGCATGAGAAATTCACAAAGTGTCCCTATGACATAGTGGTGCAGTGGAAGAAGCATGAGGAAACCACAGAGTGGCTCAATGATAGATTCTATAGGTGGCAGCAGCATCAGGAGGAGGCCACAGAGTGGTACAATAACAGTGTGGAGGCAGCAGCATCAGGAAGAGGCCACAGAGTGGCACAAAGAAAGTGTGGAGGTGGAGGCAACATCAATAGGCGACAGAGTGTCACAATAACAGAGTGTAGAGGTGGCGGCCGCAGCAGCATCAGGAGGAGGCCACAGGGTAGCACAATGACAGTGTGGAGGTTGCAGCAGCATCAGGAGGCCACAGAGTGGCACAATGACAGAGTGTGGAGGTGGCAGCAGCATCATCAGGAGGCCACAGAGTGGCACAATGACAGTGTAGAGGTGGCAGCAGCATCAGGAGGCCACAAAGAGGCACAATAACAGAGTGTGGAGGTGGCGGCAGCATCAGGAAGCCACAAAGTGGCACAATGACAGAGTGTGGAGGTCATGGCAGCATCAGGAGTCCATAGAGAGGCACAATGACAGAGTGTGGAGGTGGCGGCAGCAACAAGAGACCACAGAGTGGCACAATAACAGAGTGTGGAGGTGATGGCAGCAGCAGCATCAGGAGGAGGCCACAGAGTGGCACAATAACAGTGTGGAAGTGGTAGCATCAGCAGCATCAGGAGGAGGCCACAGGGTGGCACAATGACAGTGTAGGTGGCAGCAGCAGCATGAGGAGACCACAGAGTGGCACAATGACAGAGAGTGGAGGTGGCAGCAGCATCAGGAGGAGGCCACAGGGTGAAGCAATGACAGAGTGTGGAGGTGGCAGCAGCATCATCAGGAGGCCACAGAGTGGCACAATGACAATCTGGAGGTGGCTGAAGCATCAGGATGCCACAGAGTGGCACAATTACAGAGTGTGGAGGTCTCCGCAGCTTCAGGGGTCCACAGAGTGGCACAATGACAGAGTGTGGAGGTGGCAGCAGCATCAGAAGGCCACAGAATGGCCTAATGACAGTGTGGATATGGCAGCAGCATGAGGAGACCACAGAGTGGCACAATGACAGTGTGGAAGTGGTAGCATCAGCAGCATCAGGAGGAGGCCACAGGGTGGCACAATGACAGTGTAGGTGGCAGCAGCAGCATGAGGAGACCACAGAGTGGCACAATGACAGAGAGTGGAGGTGGCAGCAGCATCAGGAGGAGGCCACAGGGTGAAGCAATGACAGAGTGTGGAGGTGGCAGTAGCATCATCAGGAGGCCACAGAGTGGCACAATGACAATCTGGAGGTGGCTGAAGCATCAGGATGCCACAGAGTGGCACAATTACAGAGTGTGGAGGTCTCCGCAGCTTCAGGGGTCCACAGAGCGGCACAATGACAGAGTGTGGAGGTGGCAGCAGCATCAGAAGGCCACAGAACGGCCTAATGACAGTGTGGATATGGCAGCAGCATGAGGAGACCACAGAGTGGCACAATGACAGTGTGGAAGTGGTAGCATCAGCAGCATCAGGAGGAGGCCACAGGGTGGCACAATGACAGTGTAGGTGGCAGCAGCAGCATGAGGAGACCACAGAGTGGCACAATGACAGAGAGTGGAGGTGGCAGCAGCATCAGGAGGAGGCCACAGGGTGAAGCAATGACAGAGTGTGGAGGTGGCAGTAGCATCATCAGGAGGCCACAGAGTGGCACAATGACAATCTGGAGGTGGCTGAAGCATCAGGATGCCACAGAGTGGCACAATTACAGAGTGTGGAGGTCTCCGCAGCTTCAGGGGTCCACAGAGCGGCACAATGACAGTGTGGATATGGCAGCAGCATGAGGAGACCACAGAGTGGCACAATGACAGAGTGTGGAGGTGGGGGCAGCATCAGGAGGCCACAGAGCGGCACAATGACAGAGTACGGAGGTGGTGGCAGCAGCTGCATCAGGAGGAGACCACAGAGTGGCACAGTGACAGTGTGGAAGTGGCAGCAGTAGCATTAGGAGACCACCGAGTGGCAAGATGACACAGTGGGGAAGTGACAGCAGCATCAGGAGACCACAGAGTGGCAAGGTGACATATTGTAGAGGTGGAAGCAGCATCAGGAAACCACAGAGTGGCAAAGTGACATAGTGTGGAGGTGACAGCATCAGGAGACCACAGAGTGGCAAGGTGACATAGTGTGGAGGTGGCAGAAGCATCAGGAGACCACAGAGTGACCCGGTGACAGAGTGGGGAGGTGGCAGCAGCATCAGGGGACCACAGAGTGGCAAGGTGACATACTGAGGAGATGGGATCAGCCTCAGGAGACATAGAGTAACCCTGTGACAGAGTGGGGAGGTGGGTGACAATACGGAGTACCAGCTGAAGATGGTGGGTGAAAGAAGGAGCACTTGGCATCAGATGTGTGGCATCAGGCGGGTGGCAGCATCAGAATAGTAGCTGAGGCAGGTAGCCAGAAGAAATCGGTCTCTTTTGTCAAAGTGTTGGTGTGGCACCATGGATGATCTAGTCTGATACATCAGGCATTGGTGGGTGGAAATCCTGGCTGATCCACGCCTAATTCATCTGGACAAAGGGTCAGTCTCTACACATTTTGGGTGGACAGGCGAGTTCTTCTTGGGCTAACTATGGCCCTGCCGCACTAAACACCTGCTCTGATGCCACACTACTGGCCGGGCAGGACAGTTTCTCCAGGGCAAACTCTGCTAGTTGAGGCCACAAATCCAGTTTAGTTGCCCAGT
Source organism: Bufo gargarizans (assembly GCF_014858855.1). NCBI lineage: Eukaryota > Metazoa > Chordata > Amphibia > Anura > Bufonidae > Bufo > Bufo gargarizans. The sequence goes on from NC_058080.1 coordinate 6,642,835, forward strand.
TGTCCAGCGGATCTTCAATGTGGGGTGGTAGGGTACTGCCCAAGTAGGCCACCAACTGCTGGTTCAGGTCCTGCTCCAGGTCTAGCTGCTGCTGGTGAGTAGTTTCTTCACTAGGCAAGTGAAGAAAGCTGCTCATCAGCGAATCTAGACCTAAGTTGCTTCTGATGGAGCTGGACCTACTCCTACCCCTCCACAGCAGCCATGGCAGAGGAACATGAGCGCAGAGGGCCCCCCCAGTCAGACCTGCGAGAGGATGGACAATGGCGCAGATAGACAGCGGCCAACTGACTACATAGGATGTCTCAATAGTAGTTCAGTTTGTCTTCCCTCTCTGCGGGTGTAAAAAAAAGCCCTCATTTTGGACCAGTAGCGAAGGTCCAACAAGGTGGAGAGACAGACGTCATCTCTCTGCCGAATGATAGCATGAATCGGGCAAGTTTTGCAAGTGACTCGGAGGGACTCCCTGCCTCCATCTCTACTGCATACTGCCACGGTGTGTCTGGGTCCTCTGCCTCGTCTCCCTCACCGCGAAATCTAGGCACCACGTCTCCAGTCCCCAGACCAGCTAGATATTTACCAGCATCTGTTCCAGGACATGAAGCAGTGGAATGACGTTGTTCATCCCGTAGTCCTGGTGACTGACAAATAACGTGGCATCCTCAAAGGGCCTGAGCAAATGGCAGGTGTCATGCATGAGCTGCCACTGGCTGACATCGAAGTTACACAGAGGGAGTACTCCTGTCCACTTGGATCATCAAGAAATCGTTTATGGTCTTTCTATATTTGTATAGTCGGACCAACATATGGAGGGTGGAATTCCAACGGGTGGAAACGTCACATATCAGCCTATGTTGGGGGATGCTGTTCTGCCGCTGCAGCTCAAGGAGGGTGTGCTTTGCGGTGTACTAGTGGCTGAAGTGCATGCAAAGTTTCCTGGCCATTTTTATGATGTCTTGCAGATGGGTTGAAGACTTCAGGAACTGCTTGACAACCAGATTGAACACATGTGACATGCCTCCTTGACGCAGCGCCGACACCATGTTCTTCCCATTGTCGGTCACCATGGTTCCGATTATGAGTTGTCGCAGAGAAAAGCAGGATTCAATTTCTTTATGGAGGACACGGAGCAGTTCCTCCCCTGTGCGACTCCGTTCTCCCAGGCAAATGAAGTGCAGAACAGCGTGACACCACCATGCCCTGCACATGTGGTATGCTGGAGGGGCACTGTGAATTGTCCCTGCAGTGGAAGCTGAGGACACGGTGGAGGATGAGGAGGCAGAGGCAGATATTGTCGCAGGACCAACAGCGTGACAACGTAGTGGCCAAGTTGCTGGTGTGGCTGTGCAGGAACCACATTCACCCAGTGGGCCATAAAGGACATGCATTGTCCCTAACCGGCGCTGCCGTGCACTTTGGCAGACACCGACAGGCTCAAGGACTGGCCCACCTTCTGTTCTACATGTGTGTGCAGGGCTGGTACTGCCTTTTTGGCAAAGTAATGACGGCTTGGGACTCTCCACCTCGGCTTTGCAGTTCTCTGAAAGATGCAGAGTCCACCACTTGGAAAGGGAGGGACTGCAGCACCAGCAACTTGGACAGAAGCACTTTCAGCTTCTGCGCCGTTGGATGAGTGCACGCATACTGTTGTCTCTTGGCAATCGCTTCGGTGATCGATTGCTGATGTAATGACTTACAGGGAGTAGGAGCAGGGGCATCAGGACCAGCAGATTATGGGAATGAAAGACAGCTCCCTTCGGCTAATGTGGTGGAGCCTTGACTGTCTGAAACTGGGTGCATACCACTGGGTGATGCATCAGTTGCTGCGGCAGGCTGGACCACCACATCGGAGCCATGGTTCTCCCAGGCCACTTTATGGTGACGCTGCATATGTTGATGCAGGGCCACGGTGCCAACATTGGCACCCTGGCCACACTTCACCTTCTGCCCACAGATTCTACATACGGCCATGTTCACCTCCTCTGGTGGCTTAACAAAAAACTTATACACTCCACAAAAGGCTTTACAATATATAACTTCACCGCTGAACGGCAAATATATTTATCTTTTTTCCACTTATACACTCCACAAAAGGCTTTAGAATATATAACTGCACTGCTAAATGGCAAATATATTTTTCTTTTTTCCACTTATACACTCCACAAAAGGCTTTTGAACATATAACTGCACTGCTGAACGGCAAATATATTTTTCTTTTGCCACTAATACACGACAAAAAGGGCTTTTGAACATTTAACTGCACAGCTGAACGGCAAATACATTTTTCTTTTGCCACTAATACACAACAAAAAGGGCTTTAGAACATATAACTGCACCGCTGAACGTCAAATATATTTTTATTTTGCTACTAAAGTATGACAAAAATGGATTTTGAACATATAACTGCACCACTGAACTGCAAATATATTTTTCTTTTGTCACTAATACACGACAAAAAGGGCTTTAGAACATATTACTGCACCGCTGAACGTCAAATATATTTTTCTTTTGCTACTAAAATATGACAAAAATTGATTTTGAACATATAACTGCACCGCTGAACGGCAAATATATTTTTATTTTTCCCACTTATACACTCCACAAAATGCTTTAGAACATATAACTGCACCACTGAACGGCAAATATATATTTCTTTTGCCACTAAAACGTGACAAAAAGGGCTTTAGAACACATAACTGCACTGCTGAATGGCACATAGGCCCTTATTTTTTTCCACTTATACATGACACAAAATGCTTTAGAATATATAACTGCACCGCTGAACGGCAAATATATTTTTCTTTTTTCCACTTATACACTCCACAAAAGGCTTTAGAATATACCACTGAATGCCAAATATATTTTTCTGTCTTCCACTTATAAACTCCACAAAAGGCTTTAGAACATATAACTGCAACACTGAACAGCAAATAGCATTTTTTTTGTGTCACTAATACACAACAAAAAAGGCTGCAATTTTCGCACTTAACCACTAATGCAAGCCAACATATAACTGCACCGCAGAAGGGCAAATAAGATGTAGAAATATTTCGTTGTAATAAACCCTGTTAATGGCTGTATTAAACAGCACTTGTACCCCAATAACAAGAACGGTTTGCTGGAATTACAGAGATGTATAATGGCAATTTGGATCCCCAGTCAGTGCTGCAAGGTGTAATAAGATTGTTCCTATTACCCATGCTGTAACCTCCCCTACTGAACCCGGTTATGCATAAATGCTGTGGAATTATTCCTCCCTATCCTTTCCCTACACCTTGATAATCTTTCCCTGAACTAGTAAATAATTTTTTTAGCACAATGAAGTCTTTCCTAGCAATTCCTAGCACTGTCCCCAGGGCCGGCTCCAGGTTCATGTGGGGCCTTGGGTGATAAAGCCCAGTGGGCCCCCTTGAGGCATTCTTATGTCTCATTGTGGCTCCCACACAATATAATGACCACCAGTAGCCCCTATATAGTATAATGACCACTAGTGGCCCTTCACACAGTATAATAACCCCTAGTCGCTCTCAATTCAGATTAATGACGCCCAGTGGCCCCCACACTGGGGGTAATACTGTATGGAGGAGACACTGGGGGTCATTATACTGTATGGTGGTCACTGGCAGTCATTATATTGAATGGGGGCTCTGGTAATCATCATACTGAATGGAGGGTCATTGGGGATCATTATACTGAATGGGGGGTATTGGGGGTCATTATACTGTGTAAGGGGCCCTCACAGTGTAATGACCCCCCCCCCCCCCCCAGTGGCCCCCTCACATACCTATCATTGCTGGAGCGCAGAGGAGACGGCAGTCCTGTCATTCACTAACCCTTCTTCTCTCCTCAGACCAGCTGCAGCAGTGAGACACACGTCATTGACGTCACTGCTTGGCCGGGCCTGGAGGAGAGAAGGAGCTGTACACTGATGTAGCTAGAACTGACTGGGCCCCACAGAAATGTTTTGTACACCCCCTGCCCCCCAGTGGGTTCACATCCCATTTTTCATATCGGTTTGATGTATACAAATGTGCAGCACTCCACGTTTTTGTATCCTGCAGAGTCCAGTAAAAAAATGCATACGTTAACGTATATGTTTTTTTTTTTACAATGGAACTGTATGGTGAACGAACGCCACTGTACGGCATCAGTCTGAGGATTGTATGGTGACCGGACGCCGCTGTACGGCATCAGTCTGAGGCATCTATTAACGTATACATTTTTGGTATGCATTAAATGGATGGCAAAAATGGGATGTGAACCCAGTCTTAGTGTCAGAATAAGCACCAGTACACAGCGGAGCAGCGTGGCGGAGAGGGGAGGCCGCCATGTACTGACAGAGCACACAACCTGGTCCTGGTGGTCAGGGATGAGGACTGTGTTTCCCAAGGATCATTTATCTACTGGGAAATACAGGGCATAGTATAATACACTAGAATCTATACTATAAAGATAATAGCCCTACCCCCGAATAATAATACAATTAGGGGGTCATTTATTGTATAGAAATACGTATATATTAGGTGTATTTCTGACACAGATTGTGGCGCAAAGGTCCTTAGCACCGCAATCTGCATCTTTTTCCTGCTAATGCCAGGTCTAAAAAAGGGGCATGGGCAGGGAAGGGGATACAGCTATGGCCATACAGTTATTGGATACCACCGCCATACAGAGAACTGATAACACCTCTGTACAGTGACTAGATAACACTGCCATACAGTGACCGGATAAAAGGGTATAAGAGGGCACAGTACCGGGAATGACTAGGGACACTGTACAGGGTGTGATAAGAGGGCACAATGCAGGGTATAAGAGGGCACAGTAGAGGGTGAGGGGCACCGTACGGGGTGGGTGGCACCGTGCGGGGTGGGGGGCACAGTCACATGACCTTGTGATGATAGAAGGTCCTTATGGTGAATGCGGTTCAGACGCCACCATAATGAGAGGCAAAGGAGTGAGACAGGGGCCCTGGATGGACAGGAGGGGTGAACACAGCAAGTAGGTGGAAGTGGCTCTGAGGGGGATTAATACAAGAAGCAGTGGCAGGAGGTCTGTGCAGGGCAGCAACAGGAGAAAGGAGGATGGAACAAAAGCTCTGGATACACGAGGGAGGAAAGGAGACAGAAGGGGATCCATAAGGATGAGATAGGACAGAATATCAAGGGGGGGCAGGTGTCATGGAGGCAAACTGCTTACTGAAGCAGTAAAACAACTCCTGTCCCACAGAGAAGAGACAGTCACAGTGCAGACTCACTGACAAACTCTGCAGGTCTGAAGCTAGTAAGGTACCTGCTGCTCTGCTGAAGGAGTGAAGAGGGGGCATGTCTGAAGCTCTGCAGCAGCCGGCCTCATGTGACTCAGAGGGCCCACCAGAGGGGTACTGCGTAAGTGAAATGACAGCAATGAGTGCTTCCATCTGTATTGATGGAAGTGCTTATAGCAGCTCAGTGGGCCCCCTCAGGAGCAGTGGGACCCGGCGTTTGCCCGGGTTTTCTGGGTGCTCATGCCGGCCCTGACTGTCCCTAGTGCCTGCTGATGTCTCTCCCTGCACTAAGTACACTGGAAAATGGCAGAATTCAAGATGGCTGAGGCTATTTATAGGGCTGTGACATCACAGGGCTGGCTGCTGATTGGCTGCATGCATGGCATTATGGTTGATCCCGCCTTCCCAGAATTCCTTGCTCCATGTCCTCACACGTGCAGCAGCAATTTTAGGGAAAAATGTGATTCGTTAACACGAAGCGTGTGAAAATTAGGATTCGGTGTGTTTCAAATTTTTCCTAAAATTAAAATCGAATTTCACTTCGTCAACTTTGATTCGCTCATCTTAATTAGTAATGTTTGCTGATTTGCTGTTCTAGTGCATTACATCCATTAGTTTGATGATAAAATCCTTCCTATATAGTGATGTGGTAGTACTGTGGTGGAAGTTCTTGGTGTTAGGTAATTGGTGGCACAATTCCGTCTTTCAAGTAGTCTGGTAGTAAAAGTCACTGGTGTTAGGTAATTTAGTGATATAGCCCATAGTGTTAGTAGCATGCAATGACCATCCCTCTAGGACACTGAACTTCGTATCAACTATATAGTGATGTCAGCAGTTTTGATGGGTCAGAACTGCTGACAGACCCCCTTCAATTCCCTTTGTAGTACCAATATTCCTCCACTGTAGAAGATATGGAAGAATCTTTCTTTTTAATAGTGATGATTTAATGAAGAATAAAATGCATTTCCTATAACTGCATCTATTTTTATAGCACTGTATTTAATTAAAATAGTAACAGAGAAGAATCACAGAGAATGGAGTCATGAAGTGATTATAATACATGCATAAATTCAATTTAAACATAAATGCCTGAATAAGTATGGATATTAAAAAAAGCCCTTTTATTAGTGTAAGACCATCTGGTAGACCCCCGGCAGTAGAGCTTATTGCCATTGTAAACACTATCTAGAAATAATTTCTACCCATAAACTTACTGTACCATATCGGCAAAAAGGGAAACATACAAATGACAAAAGCATACAAATGATAAGGAACAGTTAGTATACACATTTAAGAAATCCTGGGGGTACAGCATACTGCTCAGATACATGGAAGAACATTATACAGTACAGACCAAAAGTTTTGACACACCTTCTCATTCAAAGAGTTTTCTTTATTTTCATGACTATGAAAATTGTAGATTCACACTGAAGGCATCAAAACTATGAATTAACACTTGTGGAATTATATACATAACAAAAAAGTGTGAAACAACTGAAAATATGTCATATTCTAGGTTCTTCAAAGTAGCCACCTTTTGCTTTGATTACTGCTTAGCACACTCTTGGCATTCTCTTGATGAGCTTCAAGAGGTAGTCACCTGAAATGGTCTTCCAACAGTCTTGAAGGAGTTCCCAGAGATGCTTAGCACTTGTTGGCCCTTTTGCCTTCACTCTGCGGTCCAGCTCACCCCAAACCATCTTGATTGGGTTCAGGTCCGGTGACTGTGGAGGCCAGGTCATCTGGCTCAGCACCCCATCACTCTCGTTCATGGTCAAATAGCCCTTACACAGCCTGGAGGTGTGTTTGGGGTCATTGTCCTGTTGAAAAATAAATGATGGTCCAACTAAACGCAAACCGGATGAAATAGCATGCCGCTGCAAGATGCTGTGGTCGCCATGCTGGTTCAGTATGCCTTCAATTTTGAATAAATCCCCAACAGTGTCACCAGCAAAGCACCCCCACACCATCATACCTCCTCCTCCATGCTTCACGGTGGGAACCAGGCATGTAGAGTCCATCCGTTCACCTTTTCTGCGTCGCACAAAGACACGGTGTTTGGAACCAAAGATCTCAAATTTGAACTCAACAGACAAAAAGCACAGATTTCCACTGGTCTAATGTCCATTCCTTGTGTTCTTTAGCCCAAACAAGTCTCTTCTGCTTGTTGCCTGTACTTAGCAGTGGTTTCCTAGCAGATATTCTACCATGAAGGCCTGATTCACACAGTCTCCTCTTAACAGTTGTTCTAGAGATGTGTCTGCTGCTAGAACTCTGTGTGGCATTGACCTGGTCTCTAATCTGAGCTGCTGTTAACCTGCGATTTCTGAGGCTGGTGACTCGGATGAACTTATCCTCCGCAGCAGAGGTGACTCTTGGTCTTCCTTTCCTGGGGCGGTCCGCATGTGAGCCAGTTTCTTTGTAGCGCTTGATGGTTTTTGTGACTGCACTTGGGGACACTTTCAAAGTTTTCCCAATTTTTCGGACTGACTGACCTTCATTTCTTAAAGTAATGATGGCCACTCGTTTTTCTTTACTTAGCTGCTTTTTTCTTGCCATAATACAAATTCTAACAGTCTATTCAGTAGGACTATCAGCTGTGTATCTACCTGACTTTTCCACAACGCAACTGATGGTCCCAACCCCATTTATAAGGCAAGAAATCCCACTTATTAAACCTGACAGGGCACACCTGTGAAGTGAAAACCATTTCAGGTGACTACCTCTTGAAGCTCATCAAGAAAATGCCAAGAGTGTGCAAAGCAGTAATCAAAGCAAAAGGTGGCTACTTTAAAGAACCTAGAATATGACATATTTTCAGTAGTTTCACACTTTTCTGTTATGTATATAATTCCACGTGTTAATTCATAGTTTTGATGCCTTCAGTGTGAATCTACAATTTTCATAGTCATGAAAATAAAGAAAACTCTTTGAATGAGAAGGTGTGTCCAAACTTTTGGTCTGTACTGTATATTGTTATTTTTCACCCTATAAGACGCACGTTTTTCCCTAAAAGTAGGGGAAGAATGGCATTATATCTTATAGGGTGAATACTAATGAGTTTTTCCAATATGGAAGAACTCATTAGTACAGTAGGACTGGGGAGTGGTGAATAAATCACTCCATGTGCAGGCTCTGTATTCACCGATTACTGGTCTTCTTCTGCCGCCCCTGCATGCTGTGTTGTGACCTGCACACAGTGTGAGGACGTAGGAGCACTCTGTGACCTTACACTGTGCAACACATGATCACAGCCCAGCAAGAAGAGGGCTGGATCTCTCAAGTGGTAGTTTGTCTGATCTAAGGTATGATTAATATTGGTGGTCTGATTAACCGTGGAGGTCAGATCTTAGGTCTGTATAACATTGGGTGTCTTATGTGAGGTCTGATTAACATTGGGGGTCTGACCTGCTGAAAAATATTAAAAAAAATTATTTTCAGCCTCTAAAACCTTATCTTACTGTATGGGCACGTGTGTCTAATAGGGTGAAAATTATGGTGTGTATATATATGTAATTTCCTCATATCAAACAATTTATTGAAACAAAAGCCAGCAACAGTGGTGGTTATATCCCACAAAAATGGCAATGTCTCAATCACTTGTCATGTGGCCTTGAGCATCAATTACAGCTTGACAACAACATCTCATGCTGTTTACAAGTCAACTTATTGTCTGCTGAGGCATGGCATTCCACTCTTCTTGAAGGGAGGCCCTCAGGTCATTGAGATTCTGGGATACAGATTTATGAGCTTCTACACAGCGACCCAGCTAATCCCATAGGTTTTCATTGGAATTCAGGTCTGGAGAAAGTTCAGGCCACTCCATTTGAGGTACCCCAGTCTCTCACAGCTGTTCCCTAATATTGCGACCTCGATTTGCTGGTGCATTGTCGTCTACGAAGATGAAATTAGGCCTGTGTTGTTCATGCAGAGGCACAATGACTGGATAATGATGTTATTCAAGTAGTATGGGCTTGTCACAAAGTGTTGGGCAGTTCTGTATTGACTAGACATAACTGCCCACACTATAACATCACCACCAACAAAGGCTCGTCTGGTGGCAACAGTTATCGTTCTCATGTCTACAACATCGTTGGCAGCCATAATTTCATTCTCAGCGTGAATCGACTTTCATCAGTGAACAGCACTGAGGCCCACTGGTCCCTCATTCAGCGTAGATGCTCCCTGGTCCATGCAAGACGATGACGCCTGTGTCTGGTGGTGTGGTCAGGTACCCTTGCAGGTCATCCAGCATGCAGACCATGCTGATGTAAACAGTTTCAAATGGTCTGACGTGACACTTGGGTGCCTCTCACCTCCCTTAAATGTGCCTGGAGTTGTGTGGCATTCATCATCCTGTTCCGCAGTCCGCAGGACACTGTTCACAATGAAGCGGTTATCAGTGTGGGATGTGGCCAAAGGACTTCCACTTCTATGCTGTTCTGTGACTCTACCAGTCTTTCTGTATCTTGGAAAGCCTCACAATGGTGAGGTATTGTTGATCAATTGTTGGGTGTCGTTTTAGTCTTATTATGTAAAAATGTAAACAGCATGATGAGGACTGTTTAAATACTAATTCTAATTGAACCAGGAAATTTATTGGCCGATTCATGGATCAAACACCTGTTGTGAATTTTGCTGCTAAGCTCCTTATTAGAGAACAGCAAGTTGTGCAAAAAGTACTAAAACATTGAACAGTTGGACATGTGCATTCAAAAGTTTAGAGAAGGTCACATTAAGTTCATCTGTAAAGGTTAGAGAGCATACTAGGTCCATCATGAAATTTCACCCACAAGCCAAATATCCCTAACTTTTTGTGAGTAGTATATATATATATATATATATATATATACCATATTTTTCAGACAGTATAAGACACACTTGGAGTCATTTAACAAACCGGTGTAAAGTAGAACTGGCTTAGTTGCCCATAGCAACTAAAGGGAATCAACAAGGTAATAGAGGAGAGAATACTTAACTTCCTCACGACCGCCGTACGCAGGATTGCGTCTTCGCGGCGGTCGTGCTCTTCTGAGTGGACGCGCCGGTACGTCCTCTCGCGAGACGCGAGATTTCCGGGTATGCCGGCCCGCGCATGCGCATCGCGGGCCGGCAAAATTCAAAGAAGAAGTTCGTCATCAACCTGCCGGCCACGATCATTGGCTGGCAGGTTGATGATTTTCAAAAAATCCAATCAGCAGCCATTTAACCCCACATATTAGTAAATATGATGGGGTTATATGGCTGCTGTGCTCCTCTGCTCCTTCTTTTGGTCGGTTGGTTCCAGGAGAGGAGCAGAGGAGCACATCATCACTGTGAGTACCCACTACAGTACACTTAGCCCCCAGATCACCTCCCAGCACCCAATTAACCCTTTGATCACCCCTTCTTGCCCCTGTCAATCACTAGTGAAAAGGAAAAAAAGTGATCAGTGTAAACTGTCACTTTTTTTTTTCACTGGTATTGACCGTTAGGTTTTAGGTATAGTTTAGGTCCCTTGGTTAGGTAGTTAGCGATCAGTTAGCGCCCAGCCCACCGCACCGCAGTCCGTTATTCGCTGATTAGCGTATCGCTAATCAGCATTTGTACTTTTATAGTATCTGAAAGTGATCAAAACTGATCACGGTCAGATCTATAATTGTACTAGTGTCACTTTAGTTCGCCCTCCACCCAAAACGCAGTGTTTGCCCGATCAGGCCTGATCGGTCGCCCACACGTGCGTTCGCCCACGCCCGCCCCACCGCAGTGACCAAAAAAATTTTTTTTTTTGATCACTGCACATTCACTTTACACGCACTGCGGCGATAAAAAAATCAGTTTTGATATTTTTTATCAACCGCAGCGGCCTCCGGTACTTCGCTAGCCTCCCCTTTGTAAGACAGGCTTGCTTTTTTTTTCTTGGGTAGTCTCAGGGAATACCCCTAAATTTAGTTGCCCACATGTCTAACAGGGGGTATTCCTCTGAAGAGGCCTACAGGCTTCTGACCCAGTCGGATGAGGAGTGGGAACCCTCATCTGATGAATCCAGCGGGTCAGAATACGAACCTGTAGAAAGCAGTGGCTCTCTGACCCAAAGTTCGGACGAGGAGGTTGAGGTCCCTGATAGCAGCAGGCGTACCCGGCCCCGTGTCGCTAGACCGCAGGTTGCGCAGGATCCGCTTCAAGAGCAGCAGAGTGGGGCTGGTGCTGTCGGATTACGTGGTGAGGCATACACCAGCAGCCCAGCCCTTCCTGGACCTAGTACCAGCACTGCCGTACAACCTGGTGAAGTAGCGAGCACCAGAAGGGCAGTTGAAGCTGGTACGGTGGCACGTGCAGTAGTGACCCCGTCGCAGCCACCGCAAAGACGTGCCCGTAGAGCCCCTAGAATCCCAGAGGTGCTGGCAAACCCTGATTGGCAGTCCCCAACTTCAGCCGCACCCGTAGTTTTCCCTTTCACTGCCCAGTCTGGAGTTCGGGTTGAGACAGCTCAGATCGGTTCGGCCCTGGGATTTTTTGAGCTGTTCTTGACTGCGGAGCTTTTAGACTTAGTTGTGGCAGAAACAAATCAGTATGCCACACAATTTATCACCGCTAACCCGGGAAGCTCTTATGCCCAGCCTTTCCGGTGGAAACCAGTCCAAGTTTCCGAAATTAAAACTTTTCTGGGCCTCCTCCTCAACATGGGCCTGACAAAAAAGCATGAATTGCGGTCATATTGGTCCACGAACCCAATTCATCACATGCCCATGTTCTCTGCTGCTATGTCCAGGACACGATTTGAGACCATCCTGCGTTTCCTGCACTTTAGTGATAACAGCACCTCCCGTCCCAGGGGCCACCCTGCTTTTGACCGGCTCCACAAAATTCGGCCCCTCATAGACCATTTCAACCGGAAATTTGCAGATATTTATACCCCAGAGCAAAACATCTGCGTAGACGAGTCCCTTATACATTTTACCGGGCGCCTTGGCTTCAAACAATACATCCCAAGCAAGCGCGCCCGGTATGGGGTCAAATTGTATAAGCTCTGTGAAAGGGCCACAAGCTATACCCACAAATTTCGGATCTATGAGGGAAAAGATCAGACCCTGGAGCCGGTCGGTTGCCCTGACTACCTGGGGAGCAGTGGGAAGACAGTTTGGGACTTGGTGTCACCCTTATTCGGCAAGGGGTACCATCTTTATGTGGACAATTTTTACACAAGTGTGGCCCTCTTTAGGCATTTGTTTCTAGAACGGATTGGCGCCTGTGGTACCGCGCGAACTAGTCGCGCGGGCTTCCCCCAACGGCTCGTTACCACCCGTCTTGCAAGGGGGCAGAGGGCCGCACTGTGTAACGAAGAACTGCTCGCGGTGAAATGGAGAGACAAGCGTGACGTTTACATGCTCTCCTCCATTCACGCAGACACGACAATCCAAATTGAGCGAGCAACCCGTGTCATTGAAAAGCCCCTCTCAGTCCACGACTATAACCTCCACATGGGAGGGGTCGACTTCAATGACCAGATGTTGGCTCCGTATTTAGTTTCCCGACGCACCAGACGCTGGTATAAGAAGGTGTCTGTATATTTAATTCAATTGGCTGCATATAATAGTTTTGTTCTCTACAGTAAGGCTGGGAGAACTGGATCCTTCCTCAAATTTCAGGAAGAGATCATCGCGAACCTCCTGTATCCAGGAGGTTCCGTGGCCCCATCCACCAGTGTAGTTAGCCGTCTACACGAGCGACACTTCCCCAGTGTCGTTGCTGGTACCTCAAACCGACCGCCACCCCGAAAAAAATGTCGTGTCTGTAGCAGGAGTGGAATAAGGCGTGACACCCGCTATTTCTGTCCTGACTGTCCGGACCACCCTGCCCTATGCTTTGGAGAGTGTTTCCGGAAGTACCACTCACAGGTACACTATTAGCATAGGGATCATCTCACCAGGATAGGCACACAGGGCTATTAGGGCCCATTCACTCACAGCTGCTGCAAACGTCTCCTTTCACATGGGACAAAGTGCATAACGCACTTCGCCACATCTTTGGGCGATTTGCGCTTTGCACATTGACCCATGGGGAAGGAGAGGTTTGTTCTATAAAGGTAAAAAAACAAAAAAAAAAAAAAAAAAAAAACACCAGTAAGCAAACACGTTAATGTTTAGTTCAAAAAGTTAAAGTTACATGTTCTGTTCCAAAGTTAATAAAATTATTGCGTTGTGGCCTGGTTTTTTAATTTATTTTTTTTTTTGTCTTTTTACCTTCCAGGTGGACCAACCGATCTACTAGCTGCAGCACCGATGTGCATTCTGACAGAAGCATTGCGCTGCTGTCAGATTACACGCAAGTCGGTGTATGCGGCGCTGCAAGACGGGATTTTCTCCTCTGCAGTGACAGATACGTTTGCCGAGGCATACGAGCTGAGGAGGAGGCGGCGTTCCTATGCTTTGGCAAACACTTTGTATATATATAAAAAAAAATAAAAAATCCCGGCAATGATTTATTCATCCACATCGATTGATGCGAATGGAGAAATCTGGTTTGCCAGGGCATACGAGCTAAGTGGGTATGGATGTAGGGCGGAGCTCCTATGTCCTGGCAGACGCCTTTCCCCTCCATTTTTTTTTTTTTTGGCAGAGATTTTTTCATCCACATTGATCGATGCGAATGAAGAAATCTGTGCCGTTCATTTTTTTCTTTCAGCCCAGAGGCTGAACGGAAAAAAAAATCTCATTACCTGTATGCTCAATATAAGGAGAATAGCAGAAACTCCTAATGCTGGCCATACATGTAATGATTGCGGAGACCCTCAAATGCCAGGGCAGTACAAACACCCCACAACTGACCCCATTTTGGAAAGAAGACACCCCAAGGTATTTGCTGAGGGGCATATTGAGTCCATGAAAGATTTAAATTTTTGTCCTAAGTTAGCGGAAAGTGAGACTTTGTGAGAAAAAACAAAAACAAAATCAATTTCCGCTAACTTATGCGAAAAAAAAAAAAATTCTATGAACTTGCCAGGCCCCTCATTGGATACCTTGGGGTGTCTTCTTTCCAAAGTGGGGTCACATGTGGGGTATTTATACTGCCCTGGCTTTTTAGGGGCCCTAAAGCGTGAGAAGAAGTCTGGGATCCAAATGTCTAAAAATGCCCTCCTAAAAGGAATGTGGGCACCTTTGCGCATCTAGGCTGCAAAAAAGTGTCACACATCTGGTATCGCCGTACTCAGGAGAAGTTGGGGAATGTGTTTTGGGGTGTCATTTTACATATACCCATGCTGGGTGAGATAACTATCTTGGTCAAATGCCAACTTTGTATAAAAAAATGGGAAAAGTTGTCTTTTGCCAAAATATTTCTCTCACCCAGCATGGGTATATGTAAAATGACACCCCAAAACACATTCCCCAACTTCTCCTGAGTACGGCGATACCAGATGTGTGACACTTTTTTGATGCCAAGGTGGGCAAAGGGGCGCATATTCCAAAGTGCACCTTTCGGATTTCACCGGTTATTTTTTCCAGATTTTGATCGCAAAGTACTTCTCACACATATGGGCCCCTAAATTGCCAGGGCAGTATAACTACGCCACAAGTGACCCCATTTTGGAAAGAAGACACCCCAAGGTATTCTGTGAGGGGCATGGCGAGTTCCCAGAATTTTTTATTTTTTGTCGCAAGTTAGTGGAATATGAGACTTTGTAAGGAAAAAAGAGAAGAAAAAAAAAATCATCATTTTCCGCTAACTTGTGACAAAAAAAAGAAAATTCTAGGAACTCGCCATGCCCCTCACGGAATACCTTGGGGTGTCTTCTTTCCAAAATGGGGTCACTTGTGGCGTAGTTATACTGCCCTGGCAATTTAGGGGCCCAAATGTGTAAGAAGTACCTTGCAATCAAAATGTGTAAAAAATGGCCTGCGAAATCCGAAAGGTGCACTTTGGAATATGTGCCCCTTTGCCCACCTTGGCTGCAAAAAAGTGTCACACATGTGGTATAGCCGTACTCAGAAGAAGTTGGGCAATGTGTTTTGGGGTGTCATTTTACATATACCCATGCTGGGTGAGAAAAATATCTTGGTCAAATGCCAACTTTGTATAAAAAAATTGGAAAAGTTGTCTTTTGCCAAGATATTTCTCTCACCCAGCATGGGTATATGTAAAATGACACCCCAAAACACATTCCCCAACTTCTCCTGAGTACGGCGATACCAGATGTGTGACACTTTTTTGATGCCAAGGTGGGCAAAGGGGCACATATTCCAAAGTGCACCTTTCGGATTTCACCGGTCATTTTTTACACATTTTGATTGCAAAGTTCTTCTCACACATTAGGGCCCCTAAATTGCCAGGGCAGTATAACTACCCCACAAGTGACCCCATTTTGGAAAGAAGACACCCCAAGGTATTCTGTGAGGGGCATGGTGAGTTCCTAGAATTTTTTATTTTTTGTCACAAGTTAGCGGAATATGAGACTTTGTAAGAAAAATAAAAATAAAAAATCATCATCATTTTCCGCTAACTTGTGACAAAAAATAAAAAGTTCTATGAACTCCCTATGCCCATCAGCGAATACCTTAGGGTGTCTACTTTCCGAAATGGGGTCATTTGTGGGGTTTTTCTACTGTTTGGGCATTGTAGAACCTCAGGAATCATGACAGGTGCTCCGAAAATCTGAGCTGTTTCAAAAAGCGGAAATTCACATTTTTGTACCATAGTTTGTAAAAGCTATAACTTTTACCCAAACCATTTTTTTTTGCCCAAACATTTTTTTTTTATCAGAGACATGTAGAACAATAAATTTGGCGAAAAATTTATATATGGATGTCGTTTTTTTTGCAAAATTTTACAGCTGAATGTGAAAAATGTCATTTTTTTGCAAAAAAATCGTTACATTTTGATTAATAACAAAAAAAGTAAAAATGTCAGCAGCAATAAAATACCACCAAATGAAAGCTCCATCAGTGAGAAGAAAAGGAGGTAAAATTCATTTGGGTGGTAAGTTGCATGACCGAGCGATAAACGGTGAAAGGAGTGTAGTGCCGAAGTGTAAAAAGTGCTCTGGTCATGAAGGGGGTTTCACCTAGCGGGGCTGAAGTGGTTAAAGGGGTTATCCAAGCAATTTTTTTGTTCTTTCTATGTTCCTAACTAAGCAAATGTAACAGCTTTCCAATTAACTCACTTTATCTCCAGTGGCTGGTTTCTCAGATTTCACTGAGGGTCACATGACCTGTGATGTCAGCTTCTCTCCCTGCTCTGATAAAGGTCGTTTACAAGCCTGTAAACGGGACGTCACTGTGCTGGCCACGCCCCCACCTTCACTGCCGTCTACTCTCTGCTAGGATTCTTAACCCCTTCAGCTGCACAGCTCTGCAGGCAGTGAGGAGACAATTCTGGGCACAGAAGCTGAAGGACTAGAGAGAGCATTGCACAAGAAGGTAGGGTGAAGATCCTGTGTGTATTAGCAGTGTCATTATACAGCTGGGACTTGTAGTCCTACACATACAAGATGCTGCTGAGTCTCCCAGCAGGCAGACATGTCACTCAGGGCAGCTCTTGTATTCACTCCCTTAGCAGAGCAGGGGGAGGGGCAGAGATTGTTTTTATTGCATGTAAACAAAGGGCCAGAAAAGAACCAGGGAAATGAGGAAATATATATTTTTTTGTTGCATAAAACTTGCTTAGCTCGGTTATATATCAGATTTTCAGTGCTATATTTTTTTTTTTAATAACTCGTACAACCCCTTTAAAGAAGAAAAACTGCTACAAGAGGACATAGTTTTAAATTAGAGGGGCAAAGGTTTAAAAGTAATATCAGGAAGTATTACTTTACTGAGAGAGTAGTTGATGCATGGAATAGCCTTCCTGCAGAAGTGGTAGCTGCAAATACAGTGAAGGAGTTTAAGCATGCATGGGATAGGCATAAGGCCATCCTTCATATAACATAGGGCCAAGGGCTATTCATAGTATTTAGTATATTGGGCAGACTAGATGGGCCAAATGGTTCTTATCTGCCGACACATTCTATGTTTCTATATTCCACTTTTCATTTTGGACAGCTCCTTTGGAAAATAAAAGGTAGAATCTGATTAGATGCTATGGACAACTAAGCCAGTTCTACTTTACACTAGTTTGATAAATTACTCCAATTATTTTTCCACCAAAAGTGAGGGAATTTTATAGTTCGCTGCGTCTTATAGTCCAAAAATACAATGTGTGTATATATATATATATATATCAAGAAAAAATGGCGGCACTGATGCAAAAACCGTTATGGTAAGGGTGCACGTCTCCAGGGGAATAGGTTTCTTACCCCAATAGATAATCAAAAAAAGATGGGCGGCACTCCGATGAAAAGAGCAAAGGAACTTTAATCACCCACGGTGGTGCAACGTTTCGGTTCCACACTAGAACCTTTTTCAAGCAGGAAAAAGGTTCTAGTGTGGAACCGAAACGTTGCACCACCGTGGGTGATTAAAGTTCCTTTGCTCTTTTCATCGGAGTGCCGCCCATCTTTTTTTGATTATATATATATATATACACATACTCGTTGAAAGAAAAAAAAACGCGCCCAGATAGAAATGTCAGATCACTGCAAAACTGGGCAGGCAGTTATTTTGTAGGTAGATACATAAATATTTACAGTTGTGGTGTAATTAGAAACTGGGTCCTGCCACAAAAGGGCCCAAAACATCTTCCCCTGCTGGCCTACAAAAGGTCTGTCAATGGCTGCCCCTGTTAGCGAGAGATCTTTGGCTGTTACACATGCTTCTATGACACACTCAAAAACATTTTGAACAGATTACAGACTTTGAAAGGGGGTGCTTCATTGGACTGAGAGAAACAGGATGATTGTTTTGACGAATTGTCTGCCTTCTAGGCCTTTCTGGCCTAACTATTGGGAGCAGTGGTTAAGTGAGGGCACACACATATGGCGAACAGGCTCCAGATGCCCCAGACAGAACACCAGTAAAGAGGATTGTTTGATATGCCAACAAGCACCTGCAGCTCCTATAGTTTTGTTGCCTACCATCCAGACACCGGTGGTACCTTCACAACACACAGTGGCAATTTCCAGGTTCTTAATGAAAGGCAATTTGGTGCATCCATTATTTTCCTGCCATTGACAGCCCGCCACTGTTTGAAGTGGTGTCATGAACAAGAAACCTGCACTGCTATTGAGTGGAACCATATTGTTTTTAGCAACAAATCTAGGTTCTGTTTGGCATGCAACGATGGTCAGGTTCAAATATGGAGGCCTCATGTTAAGCGCTTCAGCCCTGCCTTTGCTGTGGAGCGACAATCTTCCCCAATTGCTGGTGTGATGATCTGAGGAGCCATTGCATATGCCAGTCAGTCTCCCCTAGTAGTAAGACCCAACCACCCTCATTCACAGCCCAACACAGAATGCATTCTACTCGTTCTGATAGGGCAACTCCCTGCCGGCTGCAGTACTGTTTGGCTCATCCAGGCTGTGTGTAGTCCTGGGTGTTAATCAGGGCAACCCCCACACGCCCACTTCCTCTCAGGGACATAGGAGCATCCTTCTTCCTCCCTACTGGGATCATCCAAAACAAACCTGAAAAGGTTCAGATTCACCCATCATCTGAAATTTTTTTAAATTCGGACAGAACCCAATTCATTAAGACTTGATTCTCTCATCTTTAACTTTGACCTGTATAATAGAGATGAGCGAAGAATTCAATTTGGCCGATTTGCCGAACTTCAACAAGAAATTACGATAAATCAGAGTACCCAGGCCACTCTGCCTAATCAAATACATTCCACTTGGTGGCCCAATCTCAGTGTGAAGGTTTAGAAGTTAAACTGCAGGGAGATTGCAGGGAGAGTGTATCACCGTGAGCAGAAATTCTAGTGCACTCACATTTATAGATAATCCGCTCTGTAGGGTACTGTGCCGTCAGTATTACAGGTGTAATTTATCACCATCTACATCATTTAGCAGTGCACCAAGATTCATATCTAATCCCTTGGGTTAAACAAAAACAAAAGCATACAGCACCCTTCAGTAAAACCAAAAACTCATGCACAACCTTGCAGGAGCTGTATCCAAATGGTTCCTTAGAGGAACAACATAAAGAAATAGAGGCAACGCCAATAAAGTAGTAGAGATTTTTTTTTCCTTTAATGCATATTGTGAAAATCCAAACACATGCTTTTTAATCCCTTCCATTGTAGATTGTAGATTTACTGTGCGTGGCCCCATGACAGAATGGTGAGGGTGACAGCAGTGGCGGAAACAGTGACAATAGTGGCCCCATCACAGAGTGGGGGGGGGGGGGGAGGCAGCAGCAGTGGCAGTAAGGCTGTGTTCACATAACTCTTTATTTTTCTGTTCTTCTTCTGATCCGTCAGAAGAATCAGAAGAACAGAAAACTAAAAACAGGAGTGGGTCCAAAACAGAGATAAAATGCAATGGAGATATTTGCACCTGTTCTTTGTTTTGGACCCACTCCTGCTTTTGGCTTACAAATACTGATTAAATACTGACTACATACTGACTGTGTGAAAAAAGCCTTACAGATGTTCAAAATACAGGAAACCTTTTTTTTCTGTTCTTCTGATGGATAAGAAGAACGGAAAAATAAACGGTGATGTCAACATGGACAAACAGGGATTTGTAAGATAACAGAGTGGGGATGGGTTCCAACCGCAGCGACAGTAGCGGGGAAAATAGTGGCCCCATGACAGAGTGGAGAGGGGGGTAGTAGCAGTGGCATACAGCACAAGATGGTGGCAGATCACAGGAGTACAGTAGTAACCCAGTGGCATACATATTCATTTAAAAATTGTACATGTAACATCTGAAGTCGATTCGCATAAAACTTCATTCTAATACTGTACAGAGCAGGAGCTTCGTACAGTATTAGAATGTATTGGCTCTGATGAGCCGAAGTTATTACTTCGCAAAGTCTTGCGAGACTTCACATAAAAACTTCATAAATCAATTTCTAATGTAAAAAAAAAACATTTCCCAAACCAATCCCGAGTTTGGGAAATATTTTTTTAAAGTAGAAATTGATTTATGAAGTTTTTATGTGAAGTCTCGCGAGACTTTGCAAAGTAATAACTTTGGCTCATCGGAGCCAATACATTCTAATACTGTACGGAGCTCCTGCTCTGTACAGTATTAGAATGAAGTTTTATGCGAATCAACTTCGGATGTTTCATCTGAAGTCAATTCTCTCATCCCTAATGATGACAATAAAAAAATCATTGCTGGTTGGCAGCACAGCTCCTCGTGTAAAGTGGCATCTGCCAATTGGAGAGGGGTAAAACTAATGACCGGTGATTGACTTTCTACGTTGTAAATCAGCTCTCCTTATGGACAATTCATCTTCCTGTGTAAATGGACCTTTAGGCTGAAGCTACATAGTAACGCGTTACGCTTTACAGCGAGGCTATGAAAAGTCACACCACTAAAAACATTTGTGCGGCTTGCTGTTGCACAGTAATGGCAGAGCTGGGATTTGGCTGTAAAAACCCCCCAAATTGCGCAAAAGTCTCAAACAAGTTGCAGTCAATTATGATTTGCATTGTGATCTCTGAAGGCAAAGTTGCATTTGACTTGCAACTCTTGGGTTGCAGTTTTGTTGTTTTGCAACCCTAGTGATAATGATGTTGCAGTGTGATACTATGATCTTCACGTCACCGTCTAGCCTTAGACTTATCCAGAATGAAGATGATTCAAGCATAGAAGCCTGACACAAATCTGCAAAAAGACCAATGCATTTTATTGTCCTTTCTAAATAGTACAACCAATCATTGACAAAAAATAATAATAACATAACAAGGAGTAGTTGTTGGAGTTGCAGTTGGGCATGGAGGCATACAGGTTACATATGGTATCCTGTGGCACATTTGCCCACAGAAGGTGCAGCTGGGCCTGAGGATCCTGCACACTGGTAGGTTGCTGAAGCTGGAGAACATGGATTTGCTGCTAAAGACGATACGTTTCTGTGGCAGTGTAGGTTTCTTGTTCACGACACCTCTACAAAGGCGATAGTGGCTGGCTGTCAATGGCAGAGCATCGAATGGGCGCTGTGATACCAAATTTCCTTCTGTTAAGCACCTGGAAATGGTCTGGCAGAGACATGGTTGTGTGAGGAAGGTGCCTCCTGTGTCACCTTGGTGGACAATCAAACTGTTGGAGCTGCTCGTGCTTTTCGGCAGATCCACTGATCCTCTCTACTTGTGGTGTATCTGGGCCATCTGGAGCCTGTTTGTCATGTGTGCAACCCCTCACGTAACCACTGCTCCTAACAACTAGGTCAGAAAAGCCTAGATGGATGCCAATTTGTCAAAATGACCATCCTGCTTCTTTGAGTCTAGTGATGTGACTCCTCTCAAAGTCCGTAAACTGAGCAAAATGTCTTTGAGTGCGTGAGGCATGACTAGCTATCAACAATCTCTCACCAAGAAGTACACTACCCAAAAGTAGCCCCTGGGAGCCTTTTTTAGGGCAGTAAGGGAAGCACTTTTATGACTTATTGTGGCAGGACCCAGTAATCAGACCACACTTGTTGTAATCATTTACATATCTGCATGAGACATGACTGCATGCTCAGTTTTCCAGCAATCTGGCAATGGTTACATAAGCCACATTTTGGCTCTGCAGAAAGGTGGTGAGATAGAAACCTTGAAATCCCCAATATTCCTTCCATCTGTTACAATGTTCCATCTACTACTTCACGCTCTGTTGGATCATTGAACAGTTTGGTCATTTTAATTGGACTTTTATATATTAGTCCAGTGAAGGATCATGTAAACTCATACACTAATGTGATCATTGCACTTAAAGAGGAATTTATATCTATGGCCATTACAAAGATCATTTCTACTCTGGATAGTTCCCTGCATAACTGTTCAAATACTTAACCCTATAACAACCAGAGTGCTTTAGCAATAAATCACACTTTTGTCTCTTTTGAGACTGGGTTCACACTTAGGGCCTGATTTATCATAGCCTGGCGGCGGGGGATGGTCTATGATAACCCAGCTCATCATAAATTCGGCACAGCCTCCAACAGTCCGTGTGCCTGAACTGAAATCTACACATCCCCTGGCTGACGTAGATTTCAGAAAACTGGTGTAAAAGAAGAAAAATGTGACAGGTCAACTGGCCATGCCCCTTTTCTGGGAGAGTGACAAAAGTGGCGAAGAAACATCACTTGCGAAAATTAGTATTTAAAAAAAAGTTGCAAACACAAAGTATGCAGAGCAGTAAGGCAATGTTTGCCTTATAGATAAAATGGCCCTGTGCGTCATGCACAGGGGTTTAGCTATAGGGGAAGCAGGGGAAGTGGCTGCTTTGGGGCCCTGACCCAGAAAGTGGTCAGGTCTGAGAGAGCGATCTTTACTAGCCACAGGGATGGGGGCGGCGTGAAAGGAAGGGGTTGCGAAAAAGTTAGTGGGGCCGGGGGGGGGGGGGGTCACCATAAAACATTTTGCTGTGGGGCCCAGTCATTTCTAGCTACGACACTGGCCATGCAACAGACTGACTACTGACATCGACAGTGTTACAACCACGTTGGGTTACATTTGGACTTCGTTCACTACGTTGCATTATAGACTTCAGTAGTTTGGGTTCTGGGCAGTATTCTTTACAACAGAAGCCATAGGGATAGTAACAAAAATATTATATATGATACAGCATGCATAGATGTCCTCAGCTGGTGATCATGAGCTGTTGCTGTGTGAAGTTGGCTCTGACTGACAGTCTGACCCGCATTAACAATCGGGATCAGCTCAGTAAGAACCCGTAAGTACTGATTGTGGTGCAGACAAACTGAAGGGACTGCCTTTCTCCTAGCCAACAGCCCCAGCATTGCAATATCTAGAGGGGTAAGGGATTTATACTATCGATCCAGGGCCGAGGAAACCCCCTCCCACCACCACGGTTGTCAATAGTTAGTGCCTGCTAAGGCATATCTAAGGTGTGTTCCTTATGCACAGTACATTTTCTTTATTGCTCCTTTTGCATCCAAAATGAACAATGAGGCAGCTTTGTCTTAATTAAAAATATCCTATAGTTTGGTGTATACGGCTTCTATGCAGTCCTATGGGCCTGAGTTACAGTCTGCAAATAAATCCTGTTTGGTCTCATCCTGCAGTCATGTTATACTGTTTTCTCTCTGTCTGTAAGATTGGAGAAACACATGACCATTGATCGGACTACTCACAGGAATTGTGTAACTGTAGGCACACATAGGTCTGCACAGGAGCTGTATATATTAAGTGGTAGGATAGTTTTGATTAAGACTTTTCATTTTCACAGCCCAATATTAATAATTTCTATGTAACAAAGCAATTACTACAACCCTAAATAAATTCCTTGAGAGATATAGTTTCCAAAATGTTTTAGGGGTGTTTCTCATGTTTTGTCACCTCAAAGCCTCTGCAAACCTCAAAAGGTGCCTGAAAAGCCTCCTAATAAAATTGTGGCTGCAAATTCCATAAGTTTCTCCTTCATTTCTGAGGCCTGTGTATCACGTCTGGTATGGCAGGTACCAGACATGAGGCGCAGAGGGAAAGGAAACCGGGTGCCCTAACACAAGGGAGAGGGAGGAGTGGTGACCCCTAACTCACAGAGGCGGCTCTTCCATTAGGCCACTTAGGCCGCCGCCTAAGGCCTCGCGCTGGTGGGGGCCTCGCTCTGGCTCCCACCCGACACAAGTACAAATTGTACTTGTGGCAGTGTCGGGTGGGAGCATCCTTAAGTCAAAACATTCGGGGCTTGAGCTCCAGTGCCCCGAATGCTATTCTCCACCCCCCCCCCGGTACTTGTCCACTGATTGGCCACTTCAGAGCGCTGCGCAACCCTCCGTCCTGCAGCGCATAATCCCGCGAGACCCGCTGCAGGAGGTCACAGGTCTCGCAGGATTACGCGCAGCAGGACGTGGTTGCGCTCTGAAGTTTCACTTTAACTACTTGCAGACCACCATATGACCTAAAACGTCCAGCAGGTCCAGATGCATCTCTGCCAGGATGTTCCTGGATGTCCTTGCCAAGTACAAGGTGGGCGGCAAATGACATAATATGAGGCACTAGTGTGTGGGCAAATTTGTGAGGCAGTGTGGGGGGCAAATTACTTAATGGGGGGCAGTATGGGGGGCAGTGTGGGGGGCAAATTACATGATGGGGAAAATGTGGCAGACAAATTACTTAATGGGGCAAGTGTGGGGGGCAAATTACATGATGGGGGCAGCGTGGCGAACAAATTACTTAATGGGGGCAGTGTGGGGGGCAAATTACATGATGAGGGCAGTGTGGCGGACAAATTACTTAATGGGGCAGTGTGGGGGGCAAATAACTTAATGGGGGCAGTGTGGGGGGGCAAATTACATGATAGGGGCAGTGTGGGGGGCAAATTACATGATGGGGACAGCGTGGCAAACAAAATACTTAATGGGGGCAGTGTGGCGGGCAAATTACTTAATGGTGGCAGTGTGGGGGGCAACTTACTTAATGGGGCAGTGTGGGGTACTCCGGGATAGGAAAATAAATACCATATCCAAAGGATAGGGTCTGGCCGTTGGGATCCCCCACGATCACCTATATGGTACTCCGGATCTCCTTGTGCCCGGAGCGGTGGTCAACACTCCCCCTCCATGTATCTATGGGAGAGCCGCAGATACAGCACTTGCGTAACTCTGAGTCTTCCATAGAGATACATGGAGGGGGAGTGCTGACGACACTACTGCTCCGTGCGGTGGTTGACACAGCTTATTTCTAGAGGACTGAGCCGGGGCGCCGTGAGGGAGATCACGGGCATCCCAACGATCTTCGTGGGGGCCTCATGTTTGAGTTTCGCCTAAGGCCTCACAAAGTCTAGAGCCGCCTGGCTACACTGACATCCCTAGACGGGTTGCTCATCCATATGCCGATCACGTGCCTCGTCCCTAGCTTACCCTGGAAGAAGCCCTAGGTACTGAGTAGGGCGGTGGGATCACTAGTCCTCACCACTGACACCTAGGGTAACAACAGGGAGTGGACAAACACCACAAACACCACATATAACCCCAAAGGGAGACAACCAACAGTATACAACAAACTGAAGAGGACCGAGATCCAACCGCACTGGTTCCAACTGCTCCAGCAACTCTACAGCAACACCACCTGAAGTCAGAATAGATAACCTGAAAGGAAGGTCTTTATCTGGCAACAAGGGAAGTAGTAAGAGAGACTAAATAGTGGCTGGGAGTGGCAGACCAAAGAACAGCTGAAATGAAAACTACCGATACCTAGATAGGACAAAAAGGATAGTAAACCAAAACAGGAAAACCTGGACCGGAATCCATTCCCACAACTAAGTTATGGAGCGATCCCTTGAAATTGGACGAGTAGCCACCCGCTGCGACCTTCTGACCCCAGGCACCACAGGGTCAGCGATAACCTCGTGATACTGTGTTTCAGTTAGGTGGCACACTAGGACCATATATTTCTACAAACTGCAGAATCAGGTTAATAAATGTTAGTTTGTTTTGTTTCTAACCATTGCTTTATTACTGGAAAAAATAATTAAATTGAAAAATTTGCTAAATTCTTTTTATATTTTATTTCACCTCCATGTTGCTTTAATTCCTGTGGAACATCTAAAGAGTTAACAAAGTTTCTAAATGCTGTCTTGAATGATTGGAGTGGTGCAGTTCCTAAAATGGGGTAATTTATATGGGTTTTCTATTACAGAGGTACCTCAAATTGGTCACAAAAAATAGAATTCTGATTTTTTCTTGAAATTTAGCTATTAAACTTTTAAGCTTTCTAACAGCTCGCAAAAATACAAGGATGTTTAAAAAATGATGCCAACATAAAGTAGACATATGGTAAATGTTAAATATTTTCAGTGGTATAACTGTATGTCTTAAAAGTAGAGAATTTTAATTTAAGTTTTCTGTACATTTTTGATATTTTTTTAATAAATAAACATAAAACAAACATTTATCACTACCATAATGTACAAAAAAGTCAAAACAATCTCAGAATTACTTGGGGGGGTAAAAGCAATTCAAATGTATTACCATACAAACTATTTCATGTTGTAATCAAGAAAGCGCTGGTGTAATAAATCATTCAGTGATTTGAATGCTAAATTCTTACTCACTGGTACTTCTACTGGGAAATTAAGCTCGTGAGCTTTACTTAATTAGCTCCCATAAGTTGCTTCAATGCACATTAGGAGCTGTGCTTAGTACATGGGTCACTAAACTGAGACCTCGGATCCCATAATAACTTATAGTGGTAAATCATTTCCTTGTGGCATGCAGGGAATAGGTCTGTTCCAAGAACGTTTTGTGTACATACAGATTAGAGATAAGCGAATTTCTTGAAATTAATGTTGGGTCTGATTCTAATGAAATTAGTCCAAAAATTTGATTCAGGCCTGAATAGATTCTACTAGAACCAAAAGTGCGCCAATTGGCTTGCAAAATTGGTACATGACACTCTAGGGTCTCCTCTCTTCTTTCTTTTCGTTATTTTTCCACCCAAAATTGTTTATTTCTCTCATCCTATTCCACCGCCTCCTTATAAGCTCTTTAACAACATGACAGCCATTGTAAATAATTTCTGAGTGACACACATATATAGCTATGGGTAAACGCATGGTTGATGGTGTTAAACAGCCTGTTTAACAACACACCGCACGGTTAGATTTGTTATGCTTTTGAAAACAAAACAATTTTTATTAGAAAACACTTATTGACGCACTAAAATACACTTTATTATGCAGTTTTATACAGTAGAAAAATTGCTACAGATTTTTTGTAAGGAATACAGTTAATTACAATGAAGCATCCCCTGGCTGCAATCCCATTATTCACTGCTTTTGACGCATTAAAAACACAGTACACTAATTACCCCTATGCTCTCCCTAATGATAAAACTTCACTTTCTACTAAGGCTTCTTTCACAATGCCGGGAATCGGTTGGACAAAAAAACGCTGCATGCAGTATTTGGTGGGTAGCGGCCAGATCTCTGCTGAACCCCACTATAGTCAATAAGGTCCTGCGGAAAGGTGGTAGTATCCGGCAATGCCTGATCCAGAGAACTCCGGCAGGGTGTTCTCTACTGGAACAGCATGCCAGGGTTCCATGACGCAAGTGTGAAACTACCCTTAGTAATTCAATCTGCCTAGCTAAATATATCTTCTTCCTATGCAAGCAAGCAGTTCCATATTTATAACGGATTAATAAGGAGTTGCAAGACAAGTTCTCATCCTCGTAGATCTCATATCTAAAATCTGTATCACACCACATCAATATACAAAATTCTCTCAGTACAAATTCTCTCAGTTATTGCCACTTGCTGGAGATGTACATATTTGGTGGGAGTCTGAAACCTTTTTTTGGCAACAGATTTTTAAGACTATAGACGAGGTCTCTTCCCAGCCTGAGATAGCATTACTCTCCCTTTTTCCACCCAAATCCTTACATTTTTTTTTATTATGTTAGATAGCGACAGCCCGCATAATAATACTGTACATATCTACCAGGAAACACCTCCCATTCGACAAAAGCTCAATAAAGTGGACTAGAACTGTCATTCAGTTCCTATCAAACTTTTATACGAATTTGGTCTACCTGAACCTCTCATAGAGCTCAGCTTTATGGATCATGTGGTTAGCCCCTAACTTATTAATTTATTGGATGAACAGATTGTGATACTACAGTACACTGCATATCTCAAAGCACAGCCCAATCATCTTCTAATAAGGACGGAAGGTATGCGCGTCTTTATTCTCTCTTTCCCCCTTTTTCATTCCTTCACCAAGTTCACTGCTTACTGCTTTTATAGGCCCAACTGCTCTTTCAGGCAGATAGATAAGGTGATACCGTGTAAGTGTTTTCATCTTACCAATATGCACTATGGGAAACCACAATTGTCCTGTTAAAGGGGTTGTCCGGGATTGGGGACATTGGTTTAATTGTTTAACAAGGACATAACTATCTCCTACATGACTGTCCTACCCTTCCCATACTTTTCTGATGCCCCGTATTAATTACAGAAAATTCTCAGCCGGAAGTGAGTCTTTTCTCACATTCAGTGACGTACCGGGTCCCTTCTGCAGAGCGAAGTCGCTTCTTCCGCTTCGCAGGGAGCCCGGTGACGTCACCATCAGCCGCAGGCATTATGCAGAGTGCTCGGAGGGGCGGTACCTCGGCGGCAACAGATCGCGCTAAGCCACGCCCCTCCAGTCCGGTGACATCACCAGACATTGTTCACAACGAATGAGGCAAGGGAGCTATGCTAATTAGCATAGTAAACGCCTCCAATGCAGGCAAATGGGGTGGCAGGATGGAGATAGAAGCAATACTCGGACCTAATCACGTTTCAAAGGACTGAGCCAGGAGGAGCTTAGGGGCGTTAGTAAGCAGGGAGGAAAATGTGCGGCAGGAGGTGGAATATGATTAAAGGGGGGCGGGTGCATGGAGGATGTGTGGCAGGAGGCAGAATAACAATGAGGGGGCGGAGTCACGGCGGAGATGAGAATTGTCGGAAAGCACGTGATGCCGCGCTGCGCTGGGACCCACAGTGCAGAGCGGCAGGAAGTTAGACAAAAATAAAGAGATGTAAACAGTGCGCGGGGGACCGTCTGAGCCGTGTAGAAATGGCGAAACTTCAATAAGCAAATATTTTAAAATGAAAAAATGTCTTCCTACACCAGGGAGTTGTCTTTCATGAAAACTCATACCCCATAGATCATGATAAAGCCTCCCTCCTGGGTCAGTGCAAGGAATTATTAGGTATTATTTACACCACTGTTAACCTGCGCAATCCCTGAATTGTGTATACTGCTGCTGTGCACAACCCATAATGGGCTCTCCTGTAAATTCTGCTGTGGACTACGTTATTAGTTTCTCTTTAGAGCGTGCGGGTGTTGTAGCATATGGAAATGTTTTGGCCGGTGGGGAACTACTATTGCTGGGCCCAATAATGTGCTCGATCGATCCCGGTGGTGCAATATTGTAAAGCTCATTTAACATTTATGTAAAACGCAACAAAATAAAAAAAAGTTTTGTTTTATTAGTTCATATGGAAGAAGTTGCTGATCCTGTCTAAAACCTGACTTTAATGAGTTTCTGGTAATAATTGCCTGGTGACTCATTAACTGAATAAAATCAAAGTGGGATTAAAAATCTGTGCTTAATTAACTAAATGGAAAAGCATAAAAAAAAAATAAAAAAAAGCCATACAAATAAAATTTTCTGCCAAACTCACAATGTTAGCAGTCCCCCTCCAATGTAAATTTATGTATCCCATGTGCGGTTCATAATTTATGTATCCCCAGATATGCATATGGGGGCACATTTAATAAGACCAGCATTTTAGACGCTGTCTTAATAAAGCCCCATAGCTGGCGGTGGATCCGCTGGAGTTATAAAAAGGAGCCGGCCTCTACATAACTTTGGTAGATCCTCCGCCACTTCTAAATGTAAGATAGCTTCCTAGCTGACTTACATTTAGACCATTTTGTGCGCCTAAAACAGGCATAGAAAATGACGAATGATATGGGCCTGCCCCGGCCACTCGCCTTCTCTGCCCATACCATGCCCACTTTCTTAGACCTGGAGTGAGCGGGGAATAAAACCTTTGCGCCACAATCTGCACCAGAAATACACCTAATTTAGGCATACTTCTGTTTGATAAATTACCTCCGTAGAGTCTACCAGCTTCACAGGGGGCTTGATAAGTCTTTTTTTCAGTGTAGCAATACTGATGCGCCTGATTGGATGACTGCCATGACCCTGGCAGTGGTGACTATTATTTAATATAAAATAAAGTATTGTAACCTATGGTATGACTAAACAAAGAGTAATAACCTCCGGTTGGAGATCACTCTTATACTGTGGCAGTACCTAAATTAAGAAATGTACAGTACATAAAAAGTAAATTGTATAGAAACACTTAAAACCTCCAGTAATTAAATAAGCGTATAGTAAGAACAGGTGGATACTTCTCCATCATACAACACCAGCAGGAAAGAGTCAGGCTCCAAATTTATTCTGCAGCAGGACAACAACTCCAAACGTACAGGCAATGTTAAGAACTAGGGATGAGCGAACTCGAACTGTATAGTTCGGGTTCGTACCGAATTTTGGGGTGTCCGTGACACGGACCCGAACCCGGACATTTTCGTAAAAATAGTCCGGGTTCGGGTTCGGTGTTCGTCGCTTTCTTTGCGCTTTTGTGACGCTTTCTTGGCGCTTTTTGAAAGGCTGCAAAGCAGCCAATCAACAAGCGTCATACTACTTGCCCCAAGAGGCCATCACAGCCATGCCTACTATTGGCATGGCTGTGATTGGCCAGAGCACCATGTGACCCAGCCTCTATTTAAGCTGGAGTCACATAGCGCCGCCCGTCACTCTGCTCTGATTAGCGTAGGGAGAGGTTGCGGCTGCGACAGTAGGGCGAGATTAGGCAGATTAACTCCTCCAAAGGACTTGATTAACTGATCGATCTGCAGCTGTGGATCATTGAGCTGCTGATCCTCAATTGCTCACTGTTTTTAGGCTGCACAGACCGTTTGTCAGTCACATTTTTCTGGGGTGATCGGCGGCCATTTTGTGTCTTGTGGTGCGCCAGCACAAGCTGCGACCAAGTGCATTTAACCCTCAATGGTGTGGTTGTTTTTTGGCTAAAGCCTACATCAGGGTGAAGCTGTCACACCAAGTGCATTTAACCAGCAATAGTCTGTTCATTTTTTGGCCATATACTAAATCAGGGGCAAGCTGCGCCTGTCACCAAGTGCATTTAACCCTCAATGGTGTGGTTGTTTTTTGGCTAAAGCCTACATCAGGGTGAAGCTGTCACACCAAGTGCATTTAACCAGCAATAGTCTGTTTATTTTTTGGCCATATCCCAGTCTAATTCTGTCACTAAATCCATACCGGTCACCCAGCGCCTAAATACTAGGCCTCAAATTTATATCCCGCTAAATCTGTCCTTAGTGCTGTAGCTGGGCGAGTTATTTAGTGTCCGTTCAAGCACATTTCTTGTTCTGGGTTGAAATACAATTCCCAATTTAGCAATTTCATAATTTAGTGGTTTCTGCTATATCAGAGCTATTTGAAATCTATCCCTAAAAGGGTATATAATATTCAAGGTGCACATTGGGTCATTCAGAATAACTTCACACACACCCGCTACTGTGTATTTCCAAGTCTAATTCTGTCACTAAACCCATACCTGTCACCCAGCGCCTAAATACTAGGCCTCAAATTTATATCCAGCTAAATCTGTCCTTAGTGCTGTAGCTGGGCGAGTTATTTAGTGTCCGTTCAAGCACATTTCTTGTTCTGGGTTGAAATACAATTCCCAATTTAGCAATTTCATAATTTAGTGGTTTCTGCTATATCAGAGCTATTTGAAATCTATCCCTAAAAGGGTATATAATATTCAAGGTGCACATTGGGTCATTCAGAATAACTTCACACACACCCGCTACTGTGTATTTCCAAGTCTAATTCTGTCACTAAACCCATACCTGTCACCCAGCGCCTAAATACTAGGCCTCAAATTTATATCCAGCTAAATCTGTCCTTAGTGCTGTAGCTGGGCGAGTTATTTAGTGTCCGTTCAAGCACATTTCTTGTTCTGGGTTGAAATACAATTCCCAATTTAGCAATTTCATAATTTAGTGGTTTCTGCTATATCAGAGCTATTTGAAATCTATCCCTAAAAGGGTATATAATATTCAAGGTGCACATTGGGTCATTCAGAATAACTTCACACACACCCGCTACTGTGTATTTCCAAGTCTAATTCTGTCACTAAACCCATAACTGTCACGCAGCGCCTAAATACTAGGCCTCAAATTTATATCCAGCTAAATCTGTCCCTAGTGCTGTAGCTGGGCGAGTTATTTAGTGTCCGTTCAAGCACATTTCTTGTTCTGGGTTGAAATACAATTCCCAATTTAGCAATTTCATAATTTAGTGGTTTCTGCTATATCAGAGCTATTTGAAATCTATCCCTAAAAGGGTATATAATATTCAAGGTGCACATTGGGTCATTCAGAATAACTTCACACACACCCGCTACTGTGTATTTCCAAGTCTAATTCTGTCACTAAACCCATACCTGTCACCCAGCGCCTAAATACTAGGCCTCAAATTTATATCCAGCTAAATCTGTCCTTAGTGCTGTAGCTGGGCGAGTTATTTAGTGTCCGTTCAAGCACATTTCTTGTTCTGGGTTGAAATACAATTCCCAATTTAGCAATTTCATAATTTAGTGGTTTCTGCTATATCAGAGCTATTTGAAATCTATCCCTAAAAGGGTATATAATATTCAAGGTGCACATTGGGTCATTCAGAATAACTTCACACACACCCGCTACTGTGTATTTCCAAGTCTAATTCTGTCACTAAACCCATACCTGTCACCCAGCGCCTAAATACTAGGCCTCAAATTTATATCCAGCTAAATCTGTCCCTAGTGCTGTAGCTGGGCGAGTTATTTAGTGTCCGTTCAAGCACATTTCTTGTTCTGGGTTGAAATACAATTCCCAATTTAGCAATTTCATAATTTAGTGGTTTCTGCTATATCAGAGCTATTTGAAATCTATCCCTAAAAGGGTATATAATATTCAAGGTGCACATTGGGTCATTCAGAATAACTTCACACACACCCGCTACTGTGTATTTCCAAGTCTAATTCTGTCACTAAACCCATACCTGTCACGCAGCGCCTAAATACTAGGCCTCAAATTTATATCCAGCTAAATCTGTCCCTAGTGCTGTAGCTGGGCGAGTTATTTAGTGTCCGTTCAAGCACATTTCTTGTTCTGGGTTGAAATACAATTCCCAATTTAGCAATTTCATAATTTAGTGGTTTCTGCTATATCAGAGCTATTTGAAATCTATCCCTAAAAGGGTATATAATATTCAAGGTGCACATTGGGTCATTCAGAATAACTTCACACACACCCGCTACTGTGTATTTCCAAGTCTAATTCTGTCACTAAACCCATACCTGTCACCCAGCGCCTAAATACTAGGCCTCAAATTTATATCCAGCTAAATCTGTCCTTAGTGCTGTAGCTGGGCGAGTTATTTAGTGTCCGTTCAAGCACATTTCTTGTTCTGGGTTGAAATACAATTCCCAATTTAGCAATTTCATAATTTAGTGGTTTCTGCTATATCAGAGCTATTTGAAATCTATCCCTAAAAGGGTATATAATATTCAAGGTGCACATTGGGTCATTCAGAATAACTTCACACACACCCGCTACTGTGTATTTCCAAGTCTAATTCTGTCACTAAACCCATACCTGTCACCCAGCGCCTAAATACTAGGCCTCAAATTTATATCCAGCTAAATCTGTCCTTAGTGCTGTAGCTGGGCGAGTTATTTAGTGTCCGTTCAAGCACATTTCTTGTTCTGGGTTGAAATACAATTCCCAATTTAGCAATTTCATAATTTAGTGGTTTCTGCTATATCAGAGCTATTTGAAATCTATCCCTAAAAGGGTATATAATATTCAAGGTGCACATTGGGTCATTCAGAATAACTTCACACACACCCGCTACTGTGTATTTCCAAGTCTAATTCTGTCACTAAACCCATACCTGTCACCCAGCGCCTAAATACTAGGCCTCAAATTTATATCCAGCTAAATCTGTCCTTAGTGCTGTAGCTGGGCGAGTTATTTAGTGTCCGTTCAAGCACATTTCTTGTTCTGGGTTGAAATACAATTCCCAATTTAGCAATTTCATAATTTAGTGGTTTCTGCTATATCAGAGCTATTTGAAATCTATCCCTAAAAGGGTATATAATATTCAAGGTGCACATTGGGTCATTCAGAATAACTTCACACACACCCGCTACTGTGTATTTCCAAGTCTAATTCTGTCACTAAACCCATACCTGTCACCCAGCGCCTAAATACTAGGCCTCAAATTTATATCCAGCTAAATCTGTCCTTAGTGCTGTAGCTGGGCGAGTTATTTAGTGTCCGTTCAAGCACATTTCTTGTTCTGGGTTGAAATACAATTCCCAATTTAGCAATTTCATAATTTAGTGGTTTCTGCTATATCAGAGCTATTTGAAATCTATCCCTAAAAGGGTATATAATATTCAAGGTGCACATTGGGTCATTCAGAATAACTTCACACACACCCGCTACTGTGTATTTCCAAGTCTAATTCTGTCACTAAACCCATACCTGTCACGCAGCGCCTAAATACTAGGCCTCAAATTTATATCCAGCTAAATCTGTCCCTAGTGCTGTAGCTGGGCGAGTTATTTAGTGTCCGTTCAAGCACATTTCTTGTTCTGGGTTGAAATACAATTCCCAATTTAGCAATTTCATAATTTAGTGGTTTCTGCTATATCAGAGCTATTTGAAATCTATCCCTAAAAGGGTATATAATATTCAAGGTGCACATTGGGTCATTCAGAATAACTTCACACACACCCGCTACTGTGTATTTCCAAGTCTAATTCTGTCACTAAACCCATACCTGTCACGCAGCGCCTAAATACTAGGCCTCAAATTTATATCCAGCTAAATCTGTCCCTAGTGCTGTAGCTGGGCGAGTTATTTAGTGTCCGTCAAAGCACATTTTTTGTTCTGGGTTGAAATACAATTCCCAATTTAGCAATTTCATAATTTAGTGGTTTCTGCTATATCAGAGCTATTTGAAATCTATCCCTAAAAGGGTATATAATATTCAAGGTGCACATAGGGTCATTCAGAATAACTTCACACACACGCTTCTGTGCATTTCCAAGTCTAATTCTGTCACTAAATCCATACCGGTCACCCAGCGCCTAAATACTAGGCCTCAAATTTATATCCCGCTGAATTTGAATACAATACATTGGGCCAAATAATATATTTGTTGTTGTGGTGAACCATAACAATGAGAAAAACATCTAGTTAGGGACGCGGACGTGGACATGGTCGTGGTGGTGTTAGTGGACCCTCTGGTGCTGGGAGAGGACGTGGCCGTTCTGCCACATCCACACGTCCTAGTGTACCAACTACCTCAGGTCCCAGTAGCCGCCAGAATTTACAGCGATATATGGTGGGGCCCAATGCCGTTCTAAGGATGGTAAGGCCTGAGCAGGTACAGGCATTAGTCAATTGGGTGGCCGACAGTGGATCCAGCACGTTCACATTATCTCCCACCCAGTCTTCTGCAGAAAGCGCACAGATGGCGCCTGAAAACCAACCCCATCAGTCTGTCACATCACCCCCATGCATACCAGGGAAACTGTCTCAGCCTCAAGTTATGCAGCAGTCTCTTATGCTGTTTGAAGACTCCGCTGGCAGGGTTTCCCAAGGGCATCCACCTAGCCCTTCCCCAGCGGTGAAAGACATAGAATGCACTGACGCACAACCACTTATGTTTCCTGATGATGAGGACATGGGAATACCACCTCAGCATGTCTCTGATGATGACGAAACACAGGTGCCAACTGCTGCGTCTTTCTGCAGTGTGCAGACTGAACAGGAGGTCAGGGATCAAGACTGGGTGGAAGACGATGCAGGGGACGATGAGGTCCTAGACCCCACATGGAATGAAGGTCGTGCCACTGACTTTCACAGTTCGGAGGAAGAGGCAGTGGTGAGACCGAGCCAACAGCGTAGCAAAAGAGGGAGCAGTGGGCAAAAGCAGAACACCCGCCGCCAAGAGACTCCGCCTGCTACTGACCGCCGCCATCTGGGACCGAGCACCCCAAAGGCAGCTTCAAGGAGTTCCCTGGCATGGCACTTCTTCAAACAATGTGCTGACGACAAGACCCGAGTGGTTTGCACGCTGTGCCATCAGAGCCTGAAGCGAGGCATTAACGTTCTGAACCTGAGCACAACCTGCATGACCAGGCACCTGCATGCAAAGCATGAACTGCAGTGGAGTAAACACCTTAAAACCAAGGAAGTCACTCAGGCTCCCCCTGCTACCTCTTCTGCTGCTGCCGCCTCGGCCTATTCTGCTGCTGCCGCCTCGGCCTCTTCCTCCGCCTCTGGAGGAACGTTGGCACCTGCCGCCCAGCAAACAGGGGATGTACCACCAACACCACCACCACCACCACCTCCGTCACCAAGCGTCTCAACCATGTCACACGCCAGCGTTCAGCTCTCCATCTCACAAACATTTGATAGAAAGCGTAAATTCCCACCTAGCCACCCTCGATCCCTGGCCCTGAATGCCAGCATTTCTAAACTACTGGCCTATGAAATGCTGTCATTTAGGCTGGTGGACACAGACAGCTTCAAACAGCTCATGTCGCTTGCTGTCCCACAGTATGTTGTTCCCAGCCGGCACTACTTCTCCAAGAGAGCCGTGCCTTCCCTGCACAACCAAGTATCCCATAAAATCAAGTGTGCACTGCGCAACGCCATCTGTAGCAAGGTCCACCTAACCACAGATACGTGGACCAGTAAGCACGGCCAGGGACGCTATATCTCCCTAACTGCACACTGGGTAAATGTAGTGGCAGCTGGGCCCCAGGCGGAGAGCTGTTTGGCGCACGTCCTTCCGCCGCCAAGGATCGCAGGGCAACATTCTTTGCCTCCTGTTGCCACCTCCTCCTTCTCGGCTTCCTCCTCCTCTTCTTCCACCTGCTCATCCAGTCAGCCACACACCTTCACCACCAACTTCAGCACAGCCCGGGGTAAACGTCAGCAGGCCATTCTGAAACTCATATGTTTGGGGGACAGGCCCCACACCGCACAGGAGTTGTGGCGGAGTATTGAACAACAGACCGACGAGTGGTTGCTGCCGGTGAGCCTCAAGCCCGGCCTGGTGGTGTGTGATAATGGGCGAAATCTCGTTGCAGCTCTGGGACTAGCCAATTTGACGCACATCCCTTGCTTGGCGCATGTGCTGAATTTGGTGGTGCAGAAGTTCATTCACAACTACCCCGACATGTCAGAGCTGCTGCATAAAGTGCGGGCCGTCTGTTCGCACTTCCGGCGTTCACATCCTGCTGCTGCTCGCCTGTCTGCGCTACAGCGTAACTTCGGCCTTCCCGCTCACCGCCTCATATGCGACGTGCCCACCAGGTGGAACTCCACCTTGCACATGCTGGACAGACTGTGCGAGCAGCAGCAGGCCATAGTGGAGTTTCAGCTGCAGCACGCACGGGTCAGTCGCACTACAGAACAGCACCACTTCACCACCAATGACTGGGCCTCCATGCGAGACCTGTGTGCCCTGTTGCGCTGTTTCGAGTACTCCACCAACATGGCCAGTGGCGATGACACCGTTATCAGCGTTACAATACCACTTCTATGTCTCCTTGAGAAAACACTTAGGGCGATGATGGAAGAGGAGGTGGCCCAGGAGGAGGAGGAGGAGGAAGAGGGGTCATTTTTAGCACTTTCAGGCCAGTCTCTTCGAAGTGACTCAGAGGGAGGTTTTTGGCAACAGCAGAGGCCAGGTACAAATGTGGCCAGCCAGGGCCCACTACTGGAGGACGAGGAGGACGAGGATGAGGAGGAGGTGGAGGAGGATGAGGATGAAGCATGGTCACAGTGGGGTGGCACCCAACGCAGCTCGGGTCCATCACTGGTGCGTGGCTGGGGGGAAAGGCAGGACGATGACGATACGCCTCCCACAGAGGACAGCTTGTCCTTACCCCTGGGCAGCCTGGCACACATGAGCGACTACATGCTGCAGTGCCTGCGCAACGACAGCAGAGTTGCCCACATTTTAACCTGTGCGGACTACTGGGTTGCCACCCTGCTGGATCCACGCTACAAAGACAATGTGCCCACCTTACTTCCTGCACTGGAGCGTGATAGGAAGATGCGCGAGTACAAGCGCACGTTGGTAGACGCGCTACTGAGAGCATTCCCAAATGTCACAGGGGAACAAGTGGAAGCCCAAGGCCAAGGCAGAGGAGGAGCAAGAGGTCGCCAAGGCAGCTGTGTCACGGCCAGCTCCTCTGAGGGCAGGGTTAGCATGGCAGAGATGTGGAAAACTTTTGTCAACACGCCACAGCTAACTGCACCACCACCTGATACGCAACGTGTTAGCAGGAGGCAACATTTCACTAACATGGTGGAACAGTACGTGTGCACACCCCTCCACGTACTGACTGATGGTTCGGCCCCATTCAACTTCTGGGTCTCTAAATTGTCCACGTGGCCAGAGCTAGCCTTTTATGCCTTGGAGGTGCTGGCCTGCCCGGCAGCCAGCGTTTTGTCTGAACGTGTATTCAGCACGGCAGGGGGCGTCATTACAGACAAACGCAGCCGCCTGTCTACAGCCAATGTGGACAAGCTGACGTTCATAAAAATGAACCAGGCATGGATCCCACAGGACCTGTCCGTCCCTTGTCCAGATTAGACATTAACTACCTCCCCATAACCATATATTATTGGACTCCAGGGCACTTCCTCATTCAATCCTATTTTTATTTTCATTTTACCATTATATTGCGAGGCTACCCAAAGTTGAATGAACCTCTCCTCTGCCTGTGTGCTAGGCCTAAATATATGCCAATGGACTGTTGCAGTGGTGGCTGACATGAAGCCTGATTCTCTGCTATGACATGCAGACTAATTCTCTGCTGACATGAAGCCAGATTGTCTGTTACGGGACCTCTCTCCTCTGCCTGGGTGCTGGGCCTAAATTTATGACAATGGACTGTTGCAGTGGTGGCTGACGTGAAGCCTGATTCTCTGCTATGACATGCAGACTGATTCTCTGCTGACATGAAGCCAGATCGTCTGTTACGGGACCTCTCTGCTCTGCCTGTGTGCTAGGCCTAAATATATGCCAATGGACTGTTGCAGTGGTGGGTGACGTGAAGCCTGATTCTCTGCTATGACATGCAGACTGATTCTCTGCTGACATGAAGCCAGATTGTCTGTTACGGGACCTCTCTCCTCTGCCTGTGTGCTAGGCCTAAATATATGCCAATGGACTGTTGCAGTGGTGGCTGACGTGAAGCCTCATTCTCTGCTATGACATGCAGACTAATTCTCTGCTGACATGAAGCCAGATTGTCTGTTACGGGACCTCTCTCCTCTGCCTGGGTGCTGGGCCTAAATTTATGACAATGGACTGTTGCAGTGGTGGCTGACGTGAAGCCTGATTCTCTGCTATGACATGCAGACTGATTCTCTGCTGACATGAAGCCAGATTGTCTGTTACGGGACCTCCCTCCTCTGCCTGGGTGCTGGGCCTAAATATATGCCAATGGACTGTTGCAGTGGTGGCTGACGTGAAGCCTCATTCTCTGCTATGACATGCAGACTAATTCTCTGCTGACATGAAGACAGATTCTCTGTTACGGGACCTCCCTCCTCTGCCTGGGTGCTGGGCCTAAATATATGCCAATGGACTGTTGCAGTGGTGGGTGACGTGAAGCCTCATTCTCTGCTATGACATGCAGACTGATTCTCTGCTGACATGAAGCCAGATCGTCTGTTACGGGACCTCTCTGCTCTGCCTGTGTGCTAGGCCTAAATATATGCCAATGGACTGTTGCAGTGGTGGGTGACGTGAAGCCTCATTCTCTGCTATGACATGCAGACTGATTCTCTGCTGTCATGAAGCCAGATTGTCTGTTACGGGACCTCTCTGCTCTGCCTGTGTGCTAGGCCTAAATATATGCCAATGGACTGTTGCAGTGGTGGGTGACGTGAAGCCTCATTCTCTGCTATGACATGCAGACTGATTCTCTGCTGACATGAAGCCAGATTGTCTGTTACGGGACCTCTCTC
Source organism: Bufo gargarizans (assembly GCF_014858855.1). Taxonomy (NCBI): domain Eukaryota; kingdom Metazoa; phylum Chordata; class Amphibia; order Anura; family Bufonidae; genus Bufo; species Bufo gargarizans. The sequence goes on from NC_058080.1 coordinate 6,682,756, forward strand.
CTCTGCCTGTGTGTGTGCTGGGCCTAAATATATGCCAATGGACTGTTGCAGTGGTGGCTGACGTGAAGCCTCATTCTCTGCTATGACATGCAGACTGATTCTCTGCTGACATGAAGCCAGATTGTCTGTTACGGGACCTCTCTCCTCTGCCTGGGTGCTGGGCCTAAATATATGCCAATGGACTGTTGCAGTGGTGGCTGACGTGAAGCCTCATTCTCTGCTATGACATGCAGACTAATTCTCTGCTGACATGAAGACAGATTCTCTGTTACGGGACCTCCCTCCTCTGCCTGGGTGCTGGGCCTAAATATATGCCAATGGACTGTTGCAGTGGTGGCTGACGTGAAGCCTCATTCTCTGCTATGACATGCAGACTGATTCTCTGCTGACATGAAGCCAGATTCTCTGTTACGGGACCTCTCTCCTCTGCCTGTGTGTGTGCTGGGCCTAAATATATGCCAATGGACTGTTGCAGTGGTGGCTGACGTGAAGCCTCATTCTCTGCTATGACATGCAGACTAATTCTCTGCTGACATGAAGACAGATTCTCTGTTACGGGACCTCTCTCCTCTGCCTGGGTGCCGGGGCCTAAATATCTGAGAATGGACTGTTCCAGTGGTGGGTGACGGGAAGCCAGATTCTCTGCTATGGAACCTCTCTCCAATTGATTTTGGTTAATTTTTATTTATTTAATTTTTATTTTAATTCATTTCCCTATCCACATTTGTTTGCAGGGGATTTACCTACATGTTGCTGCCTTTTGCAGCCCTCTAGCTCTTTCCTGGGCTGTTTTACAGCCTTTTTAGTGCCGAAAAGTTCGGGTCCCCATTGACTTCAATGGGGTTCGGGTTCGGGACGAAGTTCGGATCGGGTTCGGATCCCGAACCCGAACATTTCCGGGATGTTCGGCCGAACTTCTCGAACCCGAACATCCAGGTGTTCGCTCAACTCTATTAAGAACTATTTTCAGTGTAAAGAAAGACAAGGAGTCATGGAAGTGATGCTATGACCCTCACAGAGCCCGATCTCAACATCATTGAGTCTGTCTGGGACTGCACGAAGAGACAGAAGGATTCGAGCAAGCCTACATCCACAGAAGATCTGTGGTTAGTTCTCTAAGATGTCTGGAACAACCTCCCTGACGATTTCCTTCAAAGACTTTGTGCAAGTGCACCTAGAAGAACTAATGCTGATTTGAAGGCAAAGGGTGGCCACATCAAATATTGATTGGATTCAGATTTCTCCTTTGTTTATTCACTTTGCTAATTGATAAAAATAAACTACTAATACTTCTATTTGTTACTTCTTTTTTCTACACCTGCCTAAAACTTTGACACAGTACTGTAAATTGGTAAACAATTGAACAGGTATGTACAGTCGTGGCCAAAAGTTTTGAGAATGACACAAATATTAGTTTTCACCAAGTTTGCTGCTAAACTACTTTTAGATCTTTGTTTCAGTTGTTTCTGTGATGTAGTGAAATATAATTACACGCACTTCATACGTTTCAAAGGCTTTTATCGACAATTACATGACATTTATGCAAAGAGTCAGTATTTGCAGTGTTGGCCCTTCTTTTTCAGGACCTCTGCAATTCGACTGGGCATGCTCTCAATCAACTACTGGGCCAATTCCTGACTGATAGCAACCCATTCTTTCATAATCACTTCTTGGAGTTTGTCAGAATTAGTGGGTTTTTGTTTGTCCACACGCCTCTTGAGGATTGACCACAAGTTCTCAATGGGATTAAGATCTGGGGAGTTTCCAGGCCATGGACCCAAAATGTCAACGTTTTGGTCCCTGAGCCACTTAGTTATCACTTTTGCCTTATGGCACGGTGCTCCATTGTGCTGGAAAATGCATTGTTCTTCACCAAACCGTTGTTGGATTGTTGGAAGAAGTTGCTGTTGGAGGGTGTTTTGGTACCATTCTTTATTCATGGCTGTGTTTTAGGGCATAATTGTGAGTGAGCCCACTCCCTTGGATGAGAAGCAACCCCACACATGAATGGTCTCAGGATGCTTTACTGTTGGCATGACACAGGACTGATGGTAGTGTTCACCTTTTCTTCTCTGGACAAGCCTTTTTCCTGATGCCCCAAACAATTGGAAAGAGGCTTCATCGGAGAATATGACTTTGCCCCAGTCCTCAGCAGTCCATTCACCATATTTCCTGCAGAAGATCAATCTGTCCCTTCTTAACAAGAATTGAACCTCTTTCCTTGAAGTTCTTGATGATCCTATAAATTGTTGATTGAGGTGCAATCTTAGTAGCCACAATATCCTTGCCTGTGAAGCCATTTTTATGCAACGCAATGATGGCTGCACGCGTTTCTTTGCAGGTCACCATGGTTAACAATGGAAGAACAATGATTTCAAGCATCACCAGGTCAAGTCTGCCATTTTAACCCAATCAGCCTGACATAATGATCTCCAGCCTTGTGCTCGTCAACATTCTCACCTGAGTTAACAAGACAATTACTGAAATGATCTCAGCAGGTCCTTTAATGACAGCAATGAAATGCAATGGAAAGGTTTTTTTGGGATTAAGTTAATTTTCATGGCAAAGAAGGACTATGCAATTCATCTGATCACTCTTCATAACATTCTGGAGTATATGCAAATTGGTATTATAAAAACTTAAGCAGCAACTTTTCCAATTTCCGATATTTATGTAATTCTCAAAACTTTTGGCCACGACTGAACACTAATAAGGCCATAACTTATACTTGGTACCCCGATCAGTCATAATATGAAGACCACTCACAGGTGAAGGCACATTTCAGTGGGTAACAGTTATCTATCAGGCAGCAAGTGAACAGTCCGTTCCTGAATTTTCCATTTTGCAATTAGTAAAAAGGACAAGTGGAAAGATCTAAATGATTTTAACAGGGCACAAATTGTGATGGCATGATGACTGGGTCAGTGCATCTCCAAAATGGCAGGTTTTGTGGGGTGTTCCCAGAATGCAATGGTTAAAGGGGTATTCCGGTTACCATAAATATAACGTGTGTTTTAGACTAATTCATCATTAATAATTACCCAATATGTAAATTTCCAATATTTACCATTAATTAGTAGTTTTCTAAGTAGTTTTCTTCCTCTGCTACCCACTGTGTTTCCTCATAAATTACCTTGGCATCGACCTGTAGTTCTGAGCCTTTGTTAGGTCGAGCATGCTCAATGTGTTGCTATTCATTCCCTAGCTAAATGTCTTGTGAAACAAAAGGAAGTGTAAGGCCCCTTTCAGACGAGCGAGTTTTCCGCGTGATGCGAACACATAGCACCCGCACTGAATCCGGACCCATTCATTTAAATGGGTCTGTGCACATGAACGTTGTTTTTCACACATCACTTGTGCGCTGTGTGAAAATCTCAGTATGTTTTATATTCTGTGTTTTTCACGCAACGCTGGCCCTATAGAAGTGAATGGGGCTTCAGTGAAAAACACAAGCAAGTGCGGGTGCGATGCGTTTTTCACTGATGGTTGCTAAGAGATGTTGTTTGTAAACCTTCCGTTTTTTTTATCACGTGCGTGAAAAACGCGTTCAGTGAAACTCGCACCATTTTGCAAGCAAGTTCAGTCAGTTTAGTCTGCGATTGCGTTCAGTTTTTTCCGCGCGAGTGCAATGCGTTTTTCACTGAAGCCCCCATTCACCTCTATGGGGCCAGTGTTGTGTGAAAAACGCAGGATATAGAACATGCTGCGATTTTCACGCAACACACAAGTGATGCGTGAAAAACAACGCTCATGTACACAGACCCATTGAAATAAATGGGTCCGGATTCCGTGCAGGCACAATGTGTTCGCATCACGCACTGCACCCGCATGGAAAACTCGCTCGTGTGAAAGGGGCCTTAGTGTGTTGGTGATTACTGAGTAAAGAGGGGCGTGGCCAGACTGTATATCAGACAGCCAATCAATAAACAGCAACACTCATGAACAAGCACAAACTCACACCAGGAAAGCTAGGGATTGTGGGGATTGTAGTTTTTTGAGGGAAGATCAGGCGCCATGATACTCTCAGTGTGTTGCAGGCTCACACAGGAACTAAACAAATGGATTACAAGGTAAATTGAAGTTCTGGTTATATGTATAGGTATGGGTTCTGAATTGATGACAGTTTGCAGCCTTAATGCAGTTTTGGAAAAATGTAGTTACTTTACCGGAATACCCCTTTAATTAGTACCTCCCAAAAGTGGTCCAAGGAATCTCATCCGGTGAACGGGATTAAGGTTAACGCAGAAGACTTAATGTAGTACCAATTGCTGAAAAAGTTACTGTAGGCTAGGATATAAAGGTGTCAGAATGCACATAATATCACAGCTTACAGTACATAGGGCAGCATAGCCAGAGTGCCGATGTAGACCACTGCCCACAATGAGCACATGGGCATCAGAATTGGACCACGCAGCAATGGAAGAAGAGGGCTAGACTGATAAATCCCAATCTCTTACATAATGTGGATGGCCAGATGCATGTGTGTCACTTAACTACTAAAAAGTTGGCATCAGGATGCACTATGGGAAGGAGGCAAACTGGCGGTAGCGTGATACTCTGGGGAATGTCCTGCTATAAAAACTTTGGGTCCTACCATTCATGTGTCACACTGGAAATAATGTTCCTGAATGGTTTGAGAAACGTGAGAATTCAAGATGACTTGGACTCCAAATTGCAAGGAACTCAAACAGACTTAGAATATGTAGGATATGCTTGGAAATAGAGTCTGATCCATGGAGGTCCCACGTCACAACTTACAGATATCATCATCGGATCCTTTGTTATTCATACGGTCCACCATGTACGTCATATTGACTGTATGTGCCTGGGTTCCAACTATCAAAGACTTGTAAACTTTCCCACTAACACTGGAGATGACAAAAACCTGGAAAATTCAGGAGATAGCCGACTAAGAAGAACTTATGTACATGTCCAACTTTAGTCAAGATACTACTCTCATGCAGAGGTGGTCCCCAAGATCTCATCTCAAAATAACATAAAACACAAGTAGATCAGTTTTCTCACCTTAAACATTTACATAATTTGCTATATTTATTGGGAGAATGGGGGGTCCCTGTGTTTCCTCAACACCTTGAATTCAATAGACAGACATGCTTGGTTACCTTATCTGTTTCTACCTGGATGCGACCTCTGCTGGTGCCACAGCCTGTAGAATAGTGTTCTAGAAATTTTTGGATATGCCATAGATATCTATGGTTGGGAAGGTCCTTTAAGTGTAGATCCGAAGAAAGCCCTAAATATTGTGAACTGCACAAAACTGTATCTCCCAGATGCAATGAGAAAGTTAAAAATGAACCTAATAAAGCAAATCAGGGAAAATGATCAATGTGTCATAAATGGTGAACTTGTAAGGACAATGATTGCCAGAAAGTACATGTTCACCCTTCTGCTACTTTTGGGGGTTCCTGATTTATAGCACGGTCTTTATTGAATTTTGTGTGTTATCTCTAATGCCTACAACACAAGGCCGTGCTGAGTATTCATGACATTTGTATGGATTCTCACTCTTTTATTTTGGAAAACAATTAGGATTTTGTGTTGCTATACACATCACTGGTTTAATGTGCAAGCCTTAATGTACAGGCTCTTAACCCGCTCTTAAATGTAGCATGACTTCTGTTGGCTGCGAGAAACAAAATCAAAGCAATAAGTAGGAGGAGGACGGCTCCGTGCATTAGCCAACTGTCCACCTGTTTTCGCAAAATGATTTTAATAAGCCCCACTTTCTAGGAAATATTGGGTAGGGGGTAGGCACTCGCTGCACTAAACACTTCCAAGGAAGAGTTCATGGTCTCCTATTTTGTTAGCACCATTACAGTCACTTTAATAACTAGCTTTAAAGGGATTTTCCAAGACTTTCATACTGATGACCTATCCTCTGAAGACTTGAGACCCCCACCAATGAGCTGTTTGAGAAGGCACCGGAGCTTACAATAGTCTTCTAGGCTCCTCGCAGCATACCAAGCACAGAGTCACCCATTGTATAGTGGCTGTGCTTGGTATCGCAGCTCAGCCCTATTCATTTCAATGGGGCTGAGCTGCTCCTAGGCCATGTGACTGATGAACGTGGTATCACATGCCCTAGGCTAAGCTGCGAGAAGGCTGCAGCACTACTGCGAGTGCCAGTGCCCTCTCAAACAACTTATCAGTAGGGGTCCTGGGTGTCAGACTCCCACCGATCAGATACTGCTGACCTATCCACAGGAAAACCCCTTTAATAGAACCATGTGTGTATATATATTCCCACAGATCATGTAGTTAATTCATTTCAGTCTGTCTGCTAATATACAAATAGAAGCGAGTTTCACTGCAGGATCAGACTACATAAAGTACGATTGTTGTCTGTTACCATAGAGACAAGTAGGTCTCTGCATTACAGCTGTAGACTGAAAACCAAAGGAAATTAGTAAAGATGACTATTCTTAATATCGCTTCATTTTCATTTTAGATGCACAAAAGCAATACAAACTGTTACAGAGGTGCACATAGCCTTTAAAGGGGTTATCCCACTTAGCGTTTTTATACTTACCTGCTGCCACCGCGCGTTCACTTACTGGATTCTGGCTGGGGGCGGGCTTCATCTTGATTGAAGTCTTCTCCCGGCCGTGCCGCGCGCTGGACTGAATGCGCACGCCGCCGCGCATGCGCAATGGTGACTTATTCCTACAGAGCCGGCGTGCACGTTCGCAGCTCTGTACTATTCTGGCCGGGAAGAAGTCACCGTCGCGCATGCGCGGCAGCGTGTGCGTTCAGAACAGCGAGCGGACCGGCCGGGAGAAAAGAAGGAGTCTTCTGGGCAAGCGCGACCTTCCGGCTTTTGGAGAAGAGCAGTGGTCGTAACCAGGGGAGACCGAGTCACAACAATCAGGTAAGTGGGTATGAATTTTATCCTAATCGGTGGGGATTTGTTAATAAAGTATATTTACAAAAATGATCACTGTCAAATCATTAACAGATTTAACAGTGATCATTATGATGGGATAACCCCTTTAATGTACTCTGCTGCACTGTATACTGGGAGATATCATGTATCTTATATCTGCCTCCTATAACACATCCATGAATATATCTCAGTACAAATACTAAATGTACAAGGAATGATGTGAAACCCATAATGCTGTGTGTACTGCTCTGAGAGAATATACTGCATATGTAGGCCACACTCACATGAAAGAGCCAATGGCTCTCAAGGATGGAGCTGTAGGACCTTCATGTACTGTTGTACAAAGTTACAGTATCTCACAAAAGTGAGTACACCCTTCACATTTTTGTAAATATTTAATTATATCTTTTCATGGGACAACGCTGAAGATCTGGCTCTTTGATCCAATGTAGTCAGTGTACAGCTTGTATAACAGTGTAAATTTGGTGTGTCCTCAAAATAACTCAACACACAGCCATTAATTTCTAAACCCCTGGCAACAAAAGTGAGTACACCCCTAAGTGAAAATTGCCAAATTGTGCCCAATTACCCATTTTCCCTGCCCGGTGTCATGTCACTCGTTAGTGTTACAAGGTCTGAAGTGGAATGGGGAGGAGGTGTGTTAAATTTGGTGTTATCGCTCCCACACTGGTCACTGAAAGTTCAACATGGCACCTCATGGCAAAGAACTCTGAGGATCTGAAAAAAAAAAAAAAGAATTGTTGCTCTACATAAAGATGGCATAGGCTATAAGAAGATTGCCAACACCCTGATACTGAGCTGCAGCACAGTGGCCAAGGCCATATAGCGGTTTAACAGACAGGTTCCACTCCGAACAGGCCTCGCCATGGTTGACCAAGGAAGTTGAGTTCACATGTTCAGCGTCATATATAGAGGTTGTCTTTTCAAAATAGACGAATGAATGCTGCCAGCATTGCTGCAGGGGTTAAAGGAGTAGGGGTCAGCCTTTCAATGCTCAGGCACTGCATTAAATTGGTCTTCATGGCTTGTCCCAGAAGAAAGCCTCTTCTAAAGATTATGCACAAGAAAGCCCACAAACAATTTGCTGAAGACAAGCAGACTTCTGGATTACTAGAACCATGTTCTGTGGTCTAATGAAACCAAGATAAACTTATTTGGTTCAGATGGTGTCAAGGGTGTGTGGTGGCAACCAGGTGAGAAGTACAAAGACAAGTGTGTCTTGCCTACAGTCAAGTCTGGTGGTGGTAGTGTTATGGTTTGGGACTGCATGAGTGCTGTCGGCTGTGGGGAGCTACAGTTCATTGAGGGAACCATAAATGCCTACATGTACCGAGACATTCTGAAGCAGAGCATATCTCCTCCCTCCAGAAACTGGGCCGCTGGGCAGTATTCCAACATAACGACCCCAAACACACCTCCGAGACGACCACTGCCTTGCTAAAGAAACTGAGGGTAAAAGGTGCTGGACTGGCCAAGCATGTCTCCAGACCTAAACCCTATTGAGCATCTGTGGGGCATCCTCAAAGGAAAGGCAGAGAAGCACAAACATCTTTAACCCCTTCAACCCGTTTTCACCTTCCTGCCCAGGCCATTTTTTGCAAAATCAGACATGTGTCACTTTATGTGGTAATAACTTTGGAACACTTACTTATCCAAGCCATTCTGAAATGGTTTTCTCATGACACATTGGTTCCACTTCTTAAGGACCAGTTCAGATCTGAAGTCACTTTGTGAGGCTTACGTAATAGAAACCACCCAAAAATTACCCCATTTTAGAAACTACACCCCTCAAAGTATACAAAACTGATTTTACAAACTTTGTTAACCCTTTAGGTGTTCCACAAGAATTAATAGTAAATGGAGATGAAATTTCAGAATTTTTTGGCAGATTTGACATTTAATTTTTTTTTCCAGTAGCAAAGCAAGGGTTAACAGCGGCATAGAATGGGTTAATCCGCCGGCATCGGATTTTACAGTGATGCCGGCGGATACAGCAGGGGCCCGGCTATCCGGTGCCCGCGCAATCACCATGACGTACTATTATGTCAAATTGCAGGAATGCAGTGGTTCCCATGACGTAGTAGTACGTCATGGGTCGGGAAGGGGTTAACATTCACCGGCTCCGTGATGTCGTTATGGAGGAGTGGAGTGAAGAGGATTCCAGTGACAACCTGTGAAGCTCTAGTGAACTCCATGCCCAAGAGAGTTAAGGCAGTGTTGAGAAATATTGGGTGGTCACACAAAATAGTCACTTTGGGCACAATTTGGCCATTTTCACTGGGGGGTATACTTTTTTTGCCAGCAGTTTAGACATTAATGGCTGTGTGCCGAGGGCACAGCCAAAATATACACTTTTATAAAAGCTGTACAATGACTACTTTACATTGCATCAAAGTGTCAGATCTTTAGTGTTGTCCCATGAAAAAATATAATAAAATATTTACAAAAATTGAGGGGAAGATACTGTATGCTGGGTAATGTACGTACCACAAATTCCTCTGAACCTGACATCTGATGGAGCAGAAAGCCAAAAGAAAATTTCTCTATATGAAGTCTGAAGCACATAGAGGGACAGTATAGAATCATACACTTTCATGGGCACCATATTACAGCTGCGTACAACTCAGTGGTGGGATGGTGCCAGCCATGTGCATAGAGGCTTACAAGGCATATCCCAGGACAGCATTTATCAGCTTTCCACAGGTGACATACCGTAACTATGTTGCTGAGTATCCAACCACGGAGACGCCCACTGATACCATGAACTGGTTTCTCGCACCCCAGAGTCTCCAGTTTGGCTGGAACAGTATTACGCACGTTGATCCAAAGCTCCATTGACCTCTAAGAGACTGACACAGACAGCTTGCTGTATTATAAAAGTGAATGGAGCCGTGGATCGACAAGTGCACTACTGCTCCATTCAAATGGGGGTACTAAAGAGGGAAGGGCTCCATTTTCAGGTGCCGTAGGACTAGCAGCAGTTGATCTCCCTGCAACTCCACATTTATAACCTATCCAGTAGATATGCGACTACTGCTGCTCATGGGATAACTTTAATTGGATAAAACATTTCCCCTGAGGAAGCCGACACGAAACACGTGTTGGGGTGTTTTAGGAGGAGCACACTTCTTGGTCTGTATACTATTATGTGTTATTTGCAGTGCCATATTTTGGTCTATACTTCTATTCACTGCTGTTACATACACTACTGTCTATGTGACCCATGTTGTGGCACCTCTGTGTGGATATGTCCATATCATATGTTTGTAATTTTTTACTTATATTTAATAAAATATTGACTTATTTTCATATAAATCTGTGTATGCAGTGTGCTTGATATTTATTTTTCGGGGGTTATCACTTAATTGCACCTGCCGGTGAGGAATACTTTTGGCCCTTTTTCTAGGTGTATTAGATGTGAACGTGGCCTAGTTCACATGTGGTCTGGTTCAGTGGTTAGTACTGTTACCTTGCAGCACAAAGATCCTGGGCTCCAATTCACATGTGGACAATATCTGCATGTTCTCGCTGTGTTTGCATGGGTTTCTTCCCACAATCTAAAAATGTGCATATATGTTAATTTGGACTTTGCTGTCGCATGAATATTTTAGAGCTGTGATTCAGCTGCAAAAACACAACCATGTCAAACGTGACTTTTATTAAACTCAATGGAGACTTTCCATCAAGTCAGATTTTTTTTTGCGACTGCTGCTTCATGTCACGTACTGCGACACCCCATGCTTTACCATGAAATCAAAATTATGAGGAATCTGTATAAATTCTAGAGCATCTTTTCTTATAAAGATGCATTAAAATAATCAATAGTGACAACTAGGTATTATAATTTATGTCCCTACACAGTCTGACAGTCTAAAGACAACAGTTATAAAAAAAAAAAAAAAAAAAAGAAGTGACAGTGGCAAACGCTGTTTATTACATGTTTAAATACAAATCCGATAAGAAACAAGGCATCCGGTATGTGTCAAAAAATACATAAAAATTTTTTTTTTCCTTTTGCTTTTCTTAAAAAAAAAAAATTATATAAAAAAATATTAAAAATCACGCGTGGACAAAAACAGTCTCTTTTTGAAATACAAAGTCTCTTGAAGTTATAGCAGATCTCCTCCTTCATAGTATCCTCTCGTAGTGTATAGGCTAAAAGAAGTCCCTGTAAACTGTTTGGAAAAGCCTTTGAAGTCATGGAATTGTCCCTTGTCTCAACTTCAAAAGGGCGAACCAGCATGGAGAGACTACACAGTAGTTTCATGTTTCCAAAGACCAGTCCTAACATTTCCATTGCTGTCTGTGTTTGTGGGTGGCTCCTCGGTCACTTCATTTTTAACCGGTTCGCTTTGGACTGCCAAATTTAGGCCGTATGATTTCTGCTGACTTTCAAGCTCCACGGCAATGGGTTCCCTCAAAATGTCTTTTTTGTGGTTGGCGGACGGAGGCCTTTCCATATTTCTGCTATACCTAGGAAGCGTGCTTCCAGCGTCGCTACTGTCTTGATGGCTCTGGTTAAAATGGCGCTCTCTGTAGGCTAAGTAAGCCCTCCGGCTACGTGAGTGACCTTCTGAGTAGCTCGGACGACTTTTTGGTACTGCGTTCTGTACGCTGCCATCGACGCTGGTGGGAACGTCATATGCGTACTCCCTAAGAACGGTGAGCCTACTAGAGCGGTGTTTACTTCTGTTTTTGTGATGCCTGGACGGGTGACCATTTGGCCGATACTGCACCTCCACCGGCGCAACATGCATCTTTATATCGTTGTCCAAGGAATGTTCAGTCAAGCTATTGTCAAGTTGGGGTGCAGTGTTGACTGGTAAGGGGTTTGTGTTACATTGCGCTGCCGCCGCTTGTAAATTAGTCAACTTGCATCCCTGCGAGGAGTTTTTGACACTGGATGCGCTTTTATTGGTACATGAAGACTCAGCGCTGCTGTTTGTACACTTTGGCGCCTCACCGTTGGCAGCAGAAGAGTTGGAAGGTGGGACGTTGACTTGCACCGAATATGTGCTCCTACCTGGGCATAACATATTGATTAACGCCCGTCTCACATCCTCCCGGTTCATACAGTGATGTACAACCAAAAAGGCACCAAGGCTTAAACAAGTCACGCCAAAAAAGCAACTGAAGACCACGTCCATTGGATAGTACAAGGAGACTGATAAAGCACCAAATATCCAAAGGGAAACGTAGAGGAACAAAGTAAGGCTGGCGCCGAGAAGCTGAGCTTGGAACGTCTGCTCGTTCTCCAAGGCAGATGTAGATACCAAAGACACTGACAGTGAGTCCTGCTGGTTCCCCTCCCCGTTTTCGCTGGCCGCTAAGCGCTGCTGTTCCTCGGTTTGCTCCTTCAGTTCAAATACTCTGTCGGGATGACGCTTCAGCTGAATGAATATACTGAGGAAGTACATACAGTTGATGAATACAATGAAACTGGCAGGACCATAGAAGGCTCCCAGGCTGGGCTCCCATGCCATCCAGCAACTAAAAACATAATAAAAAGATTGTTAGACCTATCATCATGATTGTGTAGAACAGCATAGGACTTCGTATCAGACACTCACTATGGGGCAGTTGGCCGGCTACCGTAGTTCTTAATGTTTGCTGCTGCTGTTATTCCACATACAATGATAGGAATGCCGCCTCCAATAAGATAAAATCTGAGAAGAAAAAAATAATTTATAAATAAAAGGAAACCGATAAATTACGCCAACAAAAATAGTAATTAAACACAACCCAACACGAGGAAAAACTCAATGTAAACAACCATTTCCTTAATGGTTTCCTACTTCTGCTGAATATTTGACTTCATTGACACTTCCTTTAAGCAAACATGACCACTTCATTCATCACTTTCACACATATATACACAATGTCAGAAGTATTTTCCTTGGATACAGTCCAAAAGTTAAAGGGGATAAAAAAAAAATTAACGAGGCTCCATTAGGACTTTTGCGCCACCTACTGGATAAACCAGCAGAACTACAATAAGGCAGTAAGAATGACTACATCATCTTCACATAGGCAACTATTTAGTCATTTATCACACACCTCAGCATCGGTCTAGGAGGCGGAGGGAGCTCATCAGGATCCTGACAGCGCTTGGCTTTTTTGGTGACCTGCTTGTATATGTTGCGCGCTGTGACTCCGACCCATAGCAAAGTGGCCAGTGTACAGTAATGGAGGAGAATCCCAACCTGCAAAGAAATGTAGTGTTACTTCGACTGACCATGCGGCTGGGAGATCCATGATGTTAAAGAGGATATCCGATACTTTAAAACAGATGGCCATGAACGCAGTGCTTGTGAAAGTATTCACCCTCCCTGCGGTTTTTCCTGTTTTGTTGCATTACAACCCGTCATTAAAAAGGTTTTTAATTTAGATTTTATCTAAGGGACCTGACCAAGTAGTCCAGATGGCTACAGTGGAATGAAACGGATACCTTATTTTTAAACAAGAAAAGCTGTGAGTGCATAAGTTTTCAGACCCCTAAAGCTAATTTCAGACGAGCGTGACCACACTGGGAAGCACACTCAAGGCGGCAGCGTTATGTGGCATGAGTGCATGACATTAAAATGTTTTATAATGCTGTGCGTCTCTGCCCATGCTGTAATGATTTGTACGGATGGCGTTATGGGAGTAAAAATCGTTACAGTTTAGGTCAGGCAGACACACAGCATTATAAATTAGTATAATGTCATGCGCTCATGTCACATCCCGACCCCTCACAGAGCGTTTCCCGCAGAGGAAAATTAAATGACGACTTGAATAAGATCCCTCTGTGTGCAATCAAAGCGCCCCATGGCCTGTCACATGATGGATGTATAAGGGGACAGACACACGAGGGCAGATTTCAAAACAGAAATCTCTCACTTTTTTGGTGTCGATTGCTGTGCATTTTCGCCCGATCTTACCCTTGCACGGCAAAAAGGTGAAATAAGGGGAAAGTTTGGATTTTCAGCACATTTTTTTTTGTCTTAATCGTTTGTGTAACCATAAAAAAAAAAAAAAAAATTTGCATCTTTACAATGGTAGACATGTTCTGTACACCAAATGCGTCCCCCATTAATCAATTTTAATTTCATAACGCACAAAACAGGAAAATCATCAACTACTTTCTCAAAGGTAGTGTATTGGTGGAGGTCCGACTCAGTTTATCCACCAGCAAGCTGTCTGAAGGTGCTGCTGCACCAGTAGCACAGCTCAGTCCCATTCCCTTCACTGGGATGAAGCTTTAGTCACTGCTTCTCAAACTGAGGTCCCAACCAGATGTTGGTGGTGAAGTGCTGCTTGATAGTCATCGGTCTGCGATTCAGAATAATGACCAGTGCTTATCTTTAAATTTCTACTTGAGTTGACGGAACAAACGTTAAGATAAATTCAGGTAAAAAAAGAAACCATTTTGGCACGGACTACAGCCAGTGTTCAGAGGCCCAGAAATCTTTGGGGGCAACTAAATCCGTTTTCCTTTTTACAAGTTGATGCCCCACTGTGTCCTGGCTGACGAAGCAGTTTCGTACAATACCAGCTGCAATTATGACTAAAATGACCCCCATGATCTAATATGGGTGGTTGTAACAATTATAATTATTAAGACATTGTAAAAAACAAAAACATAAAAAATCATGTTTTTTCTATAAAGGCTTTAGTAAATATGTTTATGCACATTAATGCAACATACCACCTTCTGGCACAGCCACACATGCAACCATACGCTGTTTTGCCGGCTGTGTTACACGTGTCTCTGTGTAGCCCCAGCTTTAGAACGTCTCCGATGTGGCTCTGTCATGTGACGTTTCTACCACAAGACATGTCAGGAGGGATGGTATGAGACTAGCTTTGCACAGCCTGTAGTAGGGTTTACTCCTACCCTTACAGTTATTTATATGGTTAGTGAGGGTCCCTTTGGGGTTTGGGAATGTATCAATCATTATTGGAAATTGTTAAAGCGGTAATCCCTGGTGGTGTTTTAATGGTATTCCGGAGCTTTATTCTTATACGGAAGTCTTCATACTTACCGCCTGACAAACACGGGCATTCCTGGTCTGGTTTACGCCTCCCACATACACTGTGCAGGTCAGGAAGATGTGAAGACAGAGGTTAACCAACATGTGCCAGGACTTCAGGCTGACCCGGATAACACTAAAGGATACAAACAAGTAAAATTACAATGAGAACAGACAGTCCTGATGAAGGGTCCTGCCCTAGCAATAGAACATAGAAATCAGGCTGCTTCCACATGGCCATGTTTGGTCTGTGAAATGCTCGACACAGTTCCCGGACTGACCGCAGCTCGTGACCAGCCCCACCGCACGTCTATGGTCCTGTACTCACAGCATCACTTCAGCATGGAGCATTAGACCCTCAGGTGAACAGGAACTCACAGCATTGTAAATCACTATGATGCAGTGACTTCAGCTCAGGTCGGTCCGGTAAATGTGGCCGTCACATGGGCCACATTTCAAAGTGCACACGGTCATGTGAATGCAGCCTAATACTACAATAATACAAAGGCCAGATGTACTAGTCATGTAGATAAATGGCATCTAATTTGGCAAAATCAAGAAAAACAAACAAAGAGGATGATGTTGTGGAGGGTCACCATACCTGTGATAGTACAAATAGCTGATAATCAGCAACAGCAGGCACAGAAGCAGCACCACGGTAGCCGCATACACCACCGGATGCAGGAGAGTCACAGGATACGTGTAGATCTCTGCTCCAGTTAGATCCTTTACAGAAAAGGGAAACAGGAAAGGTTAAAAAGGGATAATCTCATGAATCAAATTCATAACAAAAGTCCAGAATAGCTCTTAATTGTCATTTTGAACTAAATACCCTTTTGATCATTTTTGCCTCCATGTGTCCCCCTTGCTGCTAATTTGTGCTGTACCTTCTCTCCTGACAAGCAGGGCAGAAAGCCATGCAGTGACCCGAGGATCACCACGAAGAGACCCGGATGTGGAGGAGAGTGGCTGAGAACCTGTGTGTCCACACACTCGGCTCATTAGGAGGATGTGCACATTGGTATACACTGTCTGCACCAGGTGGCGCCATACTACATAAGCAAACGTAATCTCTTCATAGGATCATTTTTAGCAGCATATAAGGCATTGATCATTTTTATGATCCATACAATAAACATCCTATACACTTGTGGGACAACCATTTAAAAGGGGTTGAGTAGTCTTATTCATTGCAATGGAGATTCAGCGCCGGCGTCCACATGATTGTGTCTATACACCAGGCCTGATGAAGGGCTACATATATTTATTACACACCAAGTGCTGTCTAATTGTACACTTAGATTGACACAAGTGTTCCTGAGGTGGAGCTGGGAACGAATCCAGGCGAGCACCCAGAGGAAGCCAGTTAATAGATGCGTGCTGTGATCATTTGAATTGCACTATTCATTTCAATGGAGATGAGATGCAACACCAAAGCTATCCTATTGACATTAATGGGACTGTTTTTGTAAAGCAGGACCTCTTTCACCCAATACTGGACAACCCCTTTAAATAACAAGGCAGTGCTATTCAACACTAGATATCTTAAAAGTGCTAAAACTAAACTAAAGCGTGTGCATTGCCTTTCCCTCCTACAGTACAGCAGGCTTCCTTCCAGACCTGAAATAACTATACGAGTGGAAAAAACATAAAAGTTAGACACTAATTATAAAGATGATGGTGCGCACTCCAGTGATTTATACATGTGCTGGATCGGTAGTTGTCTATGTCACACTGTGTAATATAAACTAGGCTTTATATACTGACGGGCAGCGTGCTGAGCTATAAATCCTACCATTAACACAGCGTAGTTGCTGAGCGTCAGGCACTGTATTGTGGTGGTATTTTCATCGGATGCTATGATACTGCAGCCTTCTGACTTCCATCCACCTTGTCCATTGAGAAGGTCAAAGTCCCACTGAGCTGCCACAGGGTCCTTCCCATGAGCAATGCGGCGGAGGGTAATGTTAATGGGCACGCTAGGAGGGTTCTTGTTTGGACCATCTAGAAAAGCCACAAAAACAACACATGATACAGCGATCAGAGATCGAGAGAAGAGATTTTGAAGACAACGCACTGTTCATGAAAACACAGGTTTTCTGCCCAATTTGGAAGATCCCTCACTTTGTGTAGAACTGTAATTGCAATGGGTATCCTCATTCTGGCACATCATCTCAATTTTCTCACCTCCTCCCGATTGTTCACCTGTTCACTTTTAGACCGTATGTTTTGCGGTCCGTAAATTGCGGATCCGCAAAACACGGATACCGGCCGTGTGAATGTAATTGGCCCTATAATAGAAATGCATATTCTTGTCCGCAATTGCGGACAAGAATAGGAGGTGCTCTATCATTAAAATTGCGGAACGGATGCAGAGCCAAAAATACGGTCGTGTGAATGTACCCTTATGATGTGATCTCGGAGTGCAGCCCCACGATTCAGCCTGGGTAGTCATTCATAAAACAAGTCCTCAAACGCTTCGATCCGTTTGACAGATTCCTATTGCTGTTTGCATACTCTGAGCATAGTAGCTACAGCGATGTTTGCTAGAGACGGCTGGAATTTTTTATGTTCGCACAAAAGGTTAAATGGTGTCATGTAAAGCTCTCTTGATGCGGAGTGTCATTTCACGGGAGCCATGACGGGAGTAACGGCTGTTACTGTTCATTTTACGACAGATCCTGAGGGACCTCAATGACTTATATGAGCCCAACAGATTTCTGTCTCATGGTATCTGGTTCCAGATATTGCTGTAATGATTTAGTCTCCATGCATCAGTAACTTGCACAGGCATTCCATAAAGTCCTTTCTCTGGGATATTTTTTGTAAGCTCTCTTGCTCATTACAGGGGCTGTCTGGACATACTGTCATTTTGATCTGACATCAAGTGTGGAGCTACGAAACTGCACGCTGGTGGTGTGGTTGTCTCACCAACCACCCGATGTCCTACGAGTACCGTGCACGGGTTCCCTTAAATTCGAGCATGCCCCATGTGTGATACTCACCGACTATCGGACAGTGCGCTTGGCAACATATCTGCTCAATGTGAAGTAGTCTCTCTCCATGCCTGGAGTGTATACTGGGAGTATTCCTTTTAGGAATGAGTACAACCCCTCCATACACAAGGGTACTGACGGTACGCAACACCCCTGACGCGGGGACATACTCGGATACCCGTCCATTTTACAGAGACGAAGATATTTCAGTACAAACCTAGCTTGGCTAGAATGACGGGCGTCACCACGGAGCGTCTCATTCCATCGTCAGCGAGGTGCGTGGAGTTCCCCGTGGCTGGGAATAGCTTTCCATTTCTGAACGCTATGAGCTGCAGCTTGTACACAAACTCATCCGCTGCTCGCCTCTCACGCTTCTCTCTGTCTTTAGGTACAAAGAGTGCAGCCGGCAGCTGGATGGACGCCTCCACAACCGTGTTCTGGGGAGAAAAGACACAAGAGGGCTGCTTAACGCAAAAGGAAATATAATATACATAAAAACTGAAAAATGTATAATCAAGTCAATGTGATTACGATTCCTGTAGGATGGAAAGAGGAACAGTCAGACAACTAGTTCTTGACCTCGCCAGTCCTCCATACATTTCATTGTAGTACGCTCTATTTTACCAGTTGGCAGACATTTTTCCTTTTTTGGGCATGTTCTAATGAATAGTATTGTTTTCACTTAGGTATCCTCATGCTATTTTGCTGTTTTTGGAGGTTATGCACTGGGATTTATAATGGTTCATACATAGAAGACTTATTTTTTATTTTGGCATTCGAAGAAAAAGCTAGGAAATGGTATTACAGCAATTTTTTCATTTTATTTATTTTTATTTTGTCAGTTACAGTAGAGAATAAGCACTTTTTTATACGAGGATATTTCAAGCAGAAGCTGCACCAAAATAAAATGCTCTATATCGCATCAGAAAGACGGCAGTTTGTACCCTTGGCATTGCACAAAGGTGAATTCTATGTCGGATTGTATGCCTGCATGGAGCATTACACTGGATGCCCGGCCACAGCGACCTATAGAGGACCTGTCCCCGCTCCTGACATGTCTGTTTTAGCAACTGCTTGTATTCCCCGTGTAATAATTTCTGATCATGCTGTCCATCTGTTATTCCTCTTAGAAATGTATGCAGAAATTGACAACTGGGTGCTACCATTCCCCTTGTCAAACAGGCGTGTCCCTACTGAGTCTGCTACCTTCAGCACTGGTTGGACAGTGTCAGATTGTATATAAACCCCCTCCGCTCCCCCACCAACTGGTACAGCCATTGTTTATTCATCAATTCCAGTATGAAAAGCAGAGGAAAGACACAAAATAGAGTTAAAAGAAGAGATGCTCCAACATTTGTATATTACTGGAAATACAAGCGTTTACTGAAATAGACATGTCGGGAAAGGTGACGTGTCCTCTAATCAAAAACCCGTCAAGGGGAAGACAAACAAAATGAATGAGGAGCAGGTGGAAGAATGAGAAAAGAAGACCTATAAGGGTAAGTCCACGTGGGATCAAAATGTTGCTGAGATATATGCTGAAAATCTGCAGCATCTTACAATACTAGCAAAGTGGATGACAAATCTCACGGTGTGGGCCGTAAGGCTGGTCTCATCACCGGTACAGTCTACCGGCAGGCTGCTCCGACAAAAACTCAGCGGTATATGTCCAGCCAATTTTCTGCATATTTACCAGATAGCTGGCGGATCTCCGTGGGACCCCATTATAAGCCTGCGGGATCTGTGAACGATTGTGTGGATCTAGCCTAAATTTGGAGAATGCCAGTTCACAATGCAGATTTCTTCCATGGATTTTAAACGTTCCAGCAAAATCCACATGCAAACACCTGTGAATGTTGCTGCAGATTTCCTGCTGCATTTTACGTCCCACGTGGATGTACACTAATGGGGTTTTCTTGGAATATTTTCTCTGGGTTATCTGGATGTGTTGGTTGTAATCACATTACATGTAGCTCCTTTCTTGCCATACTGGCTCAATAATCGGCAAACTAATGATTTTTATTTTTTCAGACATGGAATACTGATGGCCTCCCTCAGCAGAGGTCATCTATATCTGATTGGTGGGAGTCTCAGTCTTGGCACCCTTCTCATCAGCTGTGGTCTCCTCGCAGATTGTATAGCGGATGTGTACTGTAGCTCAGGGCCATTCACTTGAATAGGACTGAGCTGCACAAAGGCCACGTGACCAATGAATGCCACGTCACAGGCCGTATAGATGAGCCGGTGGTGCTCAGTAAACCCTTGTGGCATCTTTAAACTGCTCATGAGCTGGATATCAGACCCCATTGATCACATATTGATGACCTAAGCTGGGGATAGATAAAAACCTCTTTAAACATTTCATGCACCATTCTGGCATGGGAAGCGATATGTTTACACACCATGCTGTATATTTATGGCATGAAGATCGCTCAGGCACAGGAACCACCTTCAGCAGTGGCTGCCAGCTGTGACATACAGAGGACAGCCTGCTGCACTGGCTGAGATCGATCGGTGGCTGAGATCGAACTGGCCGTTTAATCCCTTAACCCCTTCACGGGCAGCACCGTACAAATACGGCGCTGGGTGGGTGTTTAAAGATGGCACCCGCTCCGGGGCGCCATAGCCGTCTGCTTCTTTTAGCAGACACCCACGGCTCATGTCCGCAACCGGCAGTAAAGCCGACCGCGGACATTTAACCCCTCAGATGCTGTGGTCAATCCTGACCACGGCATCTGAGCACGCTGTAACCGAAAGTGCGCACTTTCGGTTGTGCTCCGGCTCCCCCGTGTGGCGATCGGAGGAGCCAGAGCGTGTATGCAGCACTCCCTGTCTATGAATGACAGGAGGCTGATGCATAGTATTCCCTATGGAGCTCTTGCCTGTAATAGGGCTCCATAGGAAAGTAGTGAAATCATCATAGATTCCAATGCAAGTGCATTGGAATCTATGATAATAGCAATCAGATGATTGCATGTTATAGTTCCCTATAGGAACTATAAAAAAAGTGCAAAGAAAAAAAATAAATCAATAAAGAAATACAAAAAAGTTCTAATCACCCCTCTTTTCCCAAAATAAAAATTAAAGAATTAAAAAAATACACATAATGGGTGTTGCAATGTGCGAAAACGCCCCTAGTATAAAAATATATTCCCCATACGGCAAACAGCTATACAAGAAAAAGCGTCCAAATGGCCGATTCGCCGTTTTTGGTCGCTTCATTTTCTACAAAATAAAATGTGATCAAAAAAAAGTCATACACACCCTAGAATGGTATCAATGAAAAGTTCAGGTTGACCCGCCAAAAAATTTGCCCCCATACAGCTCCATACACATAATTACAAAAAAGTTATAGGGACCAAAATATGGTGACAAAAAATAACAGATTTTTTTCCCACTTTTTTTTTATCACTATTAAAACACAAGAAAAACTATACATACAGTGAGGAACAGAAGTATTTGAACACCCTGCAATTTTGCAAGTTCTCCCACTTAGAAATCATGGAGGGGTCTGAAATTTACATTGTCGGTGCATTCCCACTCTGAGAGACAGAATTATTATTTTTTTTCAGGAAATCAAATTACCGTATATTTCGCTGTATAAGACGCACTTTTTCCCCCCCAAAAGTGGGGGGAAAATAGCAGTGCGTCTTATACGGCGAATGCAGCTTATTTTGCGATTTGCGAATTTTCGAGCAATTTTTTGCGCGAATTTTTTGCGCGAATTATTTAGCGATTTTCAATGATACACCCGCCGCGATGCCGCGCGGCGGGTGTATCAGCTGTGAGGGAGGAGGGGCTGGGGGCCGGCGTCTGCTTTTATAATGACAGCGGGGCCCGTGCAGTGACTATTCTACTACACAGGCCCCGCTCACTGTATAATCGTATGTCTAATAGTAAATAGTTATGTACATAATCGCATAATGAGCGGAGTACTTACAACTACAAACGCTCGCCGAGAGGAGGGAGGAGGCAGGCTGGGAGGACGGGCGCTGGCAGTGTGTAAGTCATACGTCACGCGCCTGCGCCGCCCACTTTATGAATGAAGCAGGCGGCGTGGGCGCATGACGTATGACTCACGCTGCCAGCGCCTGTCCTCCCGGCCTGCCTCCTCCCTCCTCTCGGCGAGCGCTTGTAGTTGTAAGTACTCCGCTCATTATGCGATTATGCACATAACTATTTACTATTAGACATACGATTATACAGTGAGCGGGGCCCGTGTAGTAGAATACAGTCACTGCACGGGCCCCGCTGTCATTATAAAGCCAGATGCCGGCCCCCAGCCCTGTATTGAGGGTCATTCACTACAGGGACACTTATGGAGGGGATCTGTGGATGACACATAGCATAAGATGCTATATATGTGTCATCCACAGATCCCCCCCATAACTGTCATACACAGAGACCCCAATAAGAGCCACCCACAGATCCCCCATAAGTGTCACCCACAGATCCCCCATAAGTGTCACCCACAGATCCCCCATAAGTGTCACCCACAGATCCCCCATAAGTGTCACCCACAGATCCCCCATAAGTGTCACCCACAGATCCCCCATAACAGTGCGTCACCCACAGATCCCCCATAACAGTGCGTCACCCACAGATCCCCCATAACAGTGCCATCCACAGACCACAATTAGTTCAAAACCCACCAAAAGCACACCTTTTGGTTCAAAATATTTTTTTTCTTATTTTCCTCCTCAAAAACCTAGGTGCGTCTTATAGGCCGGTGCGTCTTATACGGCGAAAAATACGGTATATGATTTTTAAAGAATTTATTTGTCTTGCACTGCTGAACATAAGTATTTGAACACCTGAGAAAATCAGTGTTAATATACAGTACAGAAGCCTTTGTTTGCAATTACAGAGGTCAAATGCTTCCTGTAGTTCTTGACCAGGTTTGCACACACTGCAACAGGGATTTTGGCCCACTCCTCTACACAGATCTCCTCTAGATCTGTCAGGTTTCGGCTCTGTCACTGAGCAACACAGAGTTTCAGCTCCCTCCAAAGATGCTCTATTGGATTTAGGTCTGGAGACTGGCTCGGCCACTCCAGAACCTTGATATACTTCTTACGGGGGGAGCCACTCCTTGGTTATCCTGGCTGTGTGCTTTGGGTCGTTGTCATGTTGGAAGACCCAGCCACGACCCATCTTCAATGCTCTGCCTGAGGAAAGGAGGTTGTTGCTCAAAATCTCACCATAAATGGCCCCATTCATCCTCTCCTTAATACAGTGCAGTCGTCCTGTCCTCTTCACAGAAAATCACCCCCAAAGCAGGATGTTACCACCTCATGCTTCACAGTAGGGACGGTGTTCTTGGGATGCAACTCATTCTTTTTTTTCTTCCAAACACAACGAGGGAATTTTAGACCAAAAAGTTCTACTTTGGTCTCATCTGACCACATGACTTTCTCCCATGCCTCCTCTGGATCATCCACATGGTCATTGGCAAACTTCAGACGGGCCTGGACATGTGATGACTTGAGCAGTGGAACCTTCCGTGCAATGCATGATTTGAAACCATGACGGCGTAGTGTTCTACCGACAGTGACCTTTGAAACTATGGTCCCAGGCAGCTCTCTTCATGTCATTGACCAGCTCCTCCCTTGTAGTTCTCGGGTGATTTCTCACCTTTCTTATTATCAGTGATACCCCACGAGGTGAGATCTTGCATGGAGCCTCAGTCCGAGGGAGACTGACAGTCGTCTTTAGCCTTTTCGATTTTCTAACAATTTCTCTAACAGTTTATCTATTTTCACCAAGCTGCTTGGCAATTGCCCCGTAGCCCTTTCCAGCCTTGTGGAGGTCCACAATTCTGTCTCAGGTGTCTTTTGACAGCTCTTTGGTCTTGCCCATGGTAGTAGTTGGCGTCTGACTGACTGTGGGGTGGACAGGGGTCTTTAAAGAGCTCAGACAAGTGCTCCGAAGTTAGATTAATGAGTGGAGTAGAGGTGGACTTTTTAAAGGCACAGTAACAGGTCTTTAAGAGACAGAATTCTTGCTGTTTCTCAGGTGTTCAAATACTTATGTTCAGCAGTGCAAGACAAATAAATTCTTTAAAAATCATACAATGTGATTTCCAGAATTTTTATTTTTTTATTCTGTCTCTCAGAGTAGGAATGCACCTACAATGTGAATTTCAGACCCCCCCATGATTTCTAAGTGGGAGAACTTGCAAAATCGCAGGGTGTTCAAATACTTCTGTTCCTCACTGTATAAGGTATCGCCAGATTCGTACTGACCTGTAGAATAAAAGTAACTGGTCAGTTTTATCGTACATCGAACTTCGTATTTAAAAAACCCGTAAAACTGTGGTGGAATTGCTTTTTTTTTGCAATTTCACCTCATTTGGAATTTTTTCCCTCCTTCCTACTACATCATATGCAATATTAAATGGTGGCGCTGGAAAGTACAACTTGTCCCACAAAAAACAAGCCTTCATATGGCTATGTGAACAGACAAATACAAATAAAAAAAGTTATGGCTCTGGTAAGGCAGGGAGCGCAAAACAAAAAAAAAAAGTGGTCCTAAAAGGGTTAAATGCTGCAGTCCATAGAGATCATAGCATCTAAGAAGTTTACAGAGAGAAGGGGCTCCCTCTCTCCTCTATCAGGCCCCGCACCCAAGGCGATCCCAAGGTTCTGACGGTTGCTACAAAGGCCTCCTGGTCTACCATGTACAGAAGCCTGCCAGGGGCAGAGTCTGGTAGACGAAGTGTCTATGTAAAACAGACATGAAAATAAACTAGAGAACGCGTGTAGTTTACCACTTATTTATATTTGGTTAAAAAATGAAAAATATAGATAAACTACACATAATTGGTATTACGTCTGTAAGAACCAAAATTTATAAAAAGGATCATGTTCCTCATCTAGAGTGGTGAGCACCGTTAAAATAAAAAATAAATCATTTTTTTTAAAACTATGACAACTGATTGACATATAGTTTTGTGCTAACAGATTCTATAAAACTTGCAATTTATTTGTTTACATTCCTGCTGGTTCTGAAGTCCAGGAGGCGGTCAGTGATTGACAGCCTTCCCTCTAGGAGATAGCTGTCAATCACTGATAGGACCGCCTCCTGGACTTCAGAATCAGCAGGAATGTAAATTAATAAATTACAAGTTTTACAGAATCTTTTCCCATAAAACTATATATCGCTCTGCTCCGCTCCTCCTTCTCTATAACAGGCTGCCTGTAGATTACACTGCATTTCCATGGTGACAGGTTCGATTTAATTTGGAAAAACACTATATTGACCAAAGTGTCACTAACATAAAAGTACAATGAGAAAAGAATTTCAGAATCACTTGAACGAGTAAAAGCATTCCTCAGTTTCACAAAGTGACACGTCAAGTTTGAAAATTAGGGCTGTGTCTATAAGGGGTTAATAACCCGATTGAGAAACGTGTAAAAGTGATATTAAATATGTAACCGTTACCTTTAAGGCCACCGCACTGAAAGTACTGGACATATTGCACTTAAAGCTCAATTGTTTATCCAGGTTCCCATCTGGGTCTCTCCTCCCAAAATCGGCCATTACTGGGCGGTCAGACGGGGCCAGTTTCTGGAACACCGCGCAGGTCATGCCAGTAAAGAGGGTGGATTTTATCACATAGGCTTCCAGGACAATGTTGGGAGAATACTGGAAAAGAAAAAAAGGAATTGTCAAATCAATGACTGCACGTTCTACCAGTTACATCTTGTAGTAGAAAAGTGTGTGTAAGAGTGTGTGTGTGTGTAAGAGTGTGTGTGTGTGTGTAAGAGTGTGTGTGTGTGTGTAAGAGTGTGTGTGTGTGTGTGTGTAAGAGTGTGTGTGTGTGTAAGAGTGTGTGTGTGTGTGTGTAAGAGTGTGTGTGTAAGAGTGTAAGTGTGTGTGTGTGTGTAAGTGTAAGAGTGTGTGTGTGTGTGTGTAAGTGTGTGTGTGTGTAAGTGTAAGAGTGTGTGTGTGTGTGTGTGTGTGTGTGTAAGAGTGTGTGTGTGTGTAAGTGTAAGAGTGTGTGTAAGTGTAAGAGTGTGTGTAAGTGTAAGAGTGTGTGTAAGTGTAAGAGTGTGTGTGTGTAAGAGTGAGTGTGTGTGTGTGTATCCACTAAAGGAACCTGCACCGTCGCATTTACAATCACAAAATTTGGCACACAGGTACATCAGGTGTCCGGGAAAGTTTTCGACCGGGTCTCGGCTCTCTAGGATGTATCTTTTCTGAGATATTCCCAAAAAATGCAAATATGGAACATCACATGACTTGCATTAGCCAATAGAAGCCTGCAGGTCTTTCTCCTCATATCCCAACTGCCACACACACACACACACACAGTCACATGAACCTCATCAGCCAATAGAAGCTCGCAGGCCCTTAGTCTCCACATACACACAGTTTTACACCAGGTTTCCATACCAACCCAGCCATTTCCAGCCATTTTTCTTCACTGCTGTAGGTCAGCTTTAGGCCTCTTTCACACTACAGTTTTTTTTTTTCCCCGTTTTGCAGGCCGTTGTTTGCGTTCCGTATACGGAACCATTCATTTCAATGGTTCCGCAAAAAAAACTGAATGTACTCTGTATGCATTCCGTTTCCGTATTTCCGTTCAGTTGATGGATAGAACATGTCCTATTATTGACAGCAAATCACGTTCTGTGGCTCTATTCAAGTCAATGGGTCCGCAAAAAAAAAACAGAACACATACGGAAATGCATCCGTATGTCTTCCGTATCCGTTCCGTTTTTTTCTGAACCATCTATTGAAAATGTTATGCCCAGCCCAAATGTTTCTATGTAATTACTGTATACTGTATATGCCATACGGAAAAACAGAACGGAAACACAACGGAACAACGGATCCGTGAAAAACCGACCGCAAAACACTGCCATACGGTAGTGTGAAAGAGGCCTTAAAGAGCCAGGCTGCTGTGGATGACACTGTTAAGGGAGCGGAGTGCTGTGGAGGTCACAGTTAAGGGGGCAGGTAGGGCGGCCATTCAGGCCACCCTCAAAAGACAGACTTTTGAGGGTCCTGGTTAGGCCACGCCCACTCCCACTCTACAGCCAACATGGATTAAAAAAATGAAGCTAAAAATCAAATTCTGTCAGCTGCAGGGGTGGGAGGGAGGGTGACTTTCTCCCTGCAGCTCAGGCTCAGATAGCACAGTGCTGCTGTCAGAGTGAGCTGTTCAAAAGGACATCCCTGTGTCCGTCTAGGCCATGCGCCGGATGGAGGACAGGGAGTCTGAAAGCTGGACCTATGGCCACCCTAGGGGCAGGCTAATGTGGAGGTCACAGTTAAGGGGACAGTCCGCTATGGAGGTCAGTGTTAAGAGGCAGATTACTATAGAGGCCACTGTTAAGGGGGCTGGTATTGTGGAAATCACTGTTCAGGAGATGGGGGTACTGTGGAGGTCACTAATAAAGGGGCAGCCGCTGTGGATATCACTGTTAAGGGGGCAGGGAACAGTGGAGGTCACAGTTAAAGGGATGGTCCGCTATGGAGGTCAGTGTTAAGGGGCAGGGTGCTGTAGAGGTCACCGTTACAGGGGCGGGATGTTGTGGAGGTCACATTTTAAGGGAACGGAGATCTGTGGAGGTCACTGTTAAAGGGGCGGGTTATTGCGGAAATCACTGTTAACAAGACTGCCCCTGTGAAGGTCACTGTTAAAGGGGCGGTCACTGTGGAGGTCACTTAAGGGAGGAGGGGACTGTGGAGGCCACCATTAAAGAGGCAGCAGGGTACTGTGAGGTCACTGTTAAGGCAGCGGCGTGGAATGAAGGTCACTTAAGGGAGCAGGGTACAGTGAAGGTCACTGTTAAAGGGGCAGTCGCTGTGGTGGTGGTCAGTTAAGGGGACTGTAACCCATGGTCAATATTAAGCGGCGGGTGCTATAGAGGTCATTGTTAAGGGGGCAGGCGCCTGTGAAGGTCAAAGTTAAGGGGGGTGGGTGTCTGTGGAGGTCACTGTTAAGGGGCCGGTGCTGTAGATGTCACACACAAACATTAATCTATCTCTCTCTCTCATATCTATGTATCCATCTTTCCAACCAGTGCGATATCTTTGTAATGAATATTGCAGTCGACCACACTTCTCACCTGACAAACATAAGGTATGCCCACATACTGGCTAGACTTCTGAGAGAACACTCTTAGACGGGTACATAGAAGCCAGTATGTTTTCCCATTCTGTCCTGCAGATGCGGTGTGCCCACACAGAGAGCCAATGCATGTACAGATCACATTAGTTTAATACACAATTCTGACGGACTTACTGTGGAGTATACTTGTGCCCCGTTGGCGAGCCGGTAAGTAGCGATCCGCTGTAAGCACTGCACTATACGTGTGCAGGCCTTGGCATCTTTCTGTGCCATCAGCAGGACACGTTCATCAGCCAGCATGATGTTACTTGCTATATCAACCATTACATCACCAAGCTGCAACAAGTAAGGGATTGTAAACCTATGTGCATCGTACAGACCACCATTTACATTTTACAGAACTTTTTTTATTCAGAAACATTGCTGAGTTTTAGAAAAAAAAAACTGTTTTAATAAGAGTCGGGCAGAAGTAGCGGCCCCTTGCTCGCTCGTCTTGATTGACAGGTCTCTGGCTATATGCATAAGGATACCTAACACATAACGAACTGTAGTCTTATGAAATGCGGACGCGGAGAGCATACTGTGTGCTCTCCGCATCCATTCCTGCCCCACTAAGAATGAATGGGTCCGCATTAATGAAAGCTGTTATTATCGAGGTCAATACATATCTTTTAGCAATCATTGACAGACTAACTCAGGTATACATACCTAGCTCTAATAAATTAGCAAATAAAATTAGGACAGTAATCCTTTAATAACAGTCCTGGGGCTCTTGCTAAGGCTTCAGGGCGGACCGCACATGGTTCCCTCTGTCTCAGCTCACATCACATCACTGGGTGACCCAATTAAAGTCAGTTACTACTGCATACAACAAAGGGTTAAGCAGTAAGGATTGGAGCTTCCTCCAATCCTGGCCAATAGAGCATAAGCTTAGCTGTTATTATGCAGCCAAGAACACGCTCCAGGGCAGCACAGAACACTGGGCTGAATAAGGTCCATGAACAACTGTAATAGAAAGACATGGGGGCAATGGCAGGATTTACGTTTGTAATGTTTTATTAAAGGGAACCTGTCACCAGGATTTCGTGTATAGAGCTGAGGACCTGGGCTGCTAGCACATCCGCAATACCCAGTCCCCATAGCTCTGCGTGCTTTTATTGTGTAAAAAAACTGATTTGATACATATGCAAATTAACCTGAGATGACTCATCTCAGGGACAGGACTCATATCAGGTTAACTTGCATATGTATCAAATCGTTTTTTTACACAATAAAAGCACACAGAGCTATGGGGACTGGGGATTGTGGATGTGCTAGCAGCGATCTAGTAACCCATGTCCTCAGCTCTATACCCAAAATCCCGGTGACAGGTTCCCTTTAAGAGTTGTGCCAAATGACAAATTCTGCTCTGCTACATCCACACCCAAACAGTCTTGGGCAACCTTGTATCTGCATGTGTGTAATACCTGTAAATCAGATGCAATCCTAGGCTCACTGCATATTCACTAAACGATATGAGGAATAATCCAGAATGTGATATGTCACACGACGTTCTGATGTGTCCCA
Organism: Bufo gargarizans; assembly: GCF_014858855.1. Lineage (NCBI taxonomy): Eukaryota > Metazoa > Chordata > Amphibia > Anura > Bufonidae > Bufo > Bufo gargarizans. The sequence continues at coordinate 6,712,336 of NC_058080.1, forward strand.
TGTCCCTAGCACTGTGATATGTGTGAACACGTCTCATGGTCACCATTACCTCTTTGTATTTATCTGCGAAACGGCCAAATTTTTCAATCATTTCCGCCACAAAGATAACATCCATCTTGTCAGAGAAGTTGGCGGCCTCCACGGTGTAGGCCAGAAGCTGCTTTGCAGTGGCAACGGCATTGGTGAGGTTAAGGGGCATCTAAAAACGTATGAAAAAAATGAGAGTGAAGACCAGGCAAGCTCAACCATTGACTATATGATCTGCACTGGAGCTGCCGTGGGCTGTTCCTCTGTTACTCCTCAGGTGACTAAGTTACCATGCCTCTTGTCAGTGGGACACCTCCCTATACATACCGACACTATAGTGAGGACCATGTCAGTCTGTTTATCGACGAGACGAATGGTAACATGCAGTAGTCATACTTTTCCAGGAGGAATAAAAGTGGAACAGTTTAGTCCAGAACTGTTATATTATGGGTATTTATTAATGGTCATTTGATATACATAAGAGGTTCTGGTTGGTGGTGGGAAATCATATAAAAGACATACTTCTCCTTCCTGCTGGATCCACATTACTTCAGCTTACAATTTTGTGGTGTGACCAAAACCTAATAGTTATAAAACGGGAATCCATTTAAGGCCTTGTACACAGGAGTTTTTAGTGCAGACTCAGCAGCAAAAACGGAGCAGTCTCCCATTGTTTTCAATGGGTGTCCGCAATGCAGTTTTTTTTTCTGCATGGTCTTCCAGACTGCACAGAGTGCAGCTCCTTCTTCGCTATATACTAGTGGGACGCCTTCCCTGGACATACGGCACAGACAGTGCAATTTTCATACAGACACGGGTTTCCGCTTGTGGATTAGCCACAATGATTGGGATTCACCTCATTCAAAATGCAAAACTCAGCAGAAACTTGAAGGGATTCTGCAATGGAAGATTTGTACATCTGACAAATTGTGTGAATGTACCCCAAGGCATCAGATGTCTCTTGCCTTTTCCGGCAGCTAGGTAGACTGCAAAAGACATCCAACTGCGCCATTACCAAACCTGAGCCTCTCAAAACTACAACTCCCAGCATGTCCTGACAGATGGAGAGCCAGATATTCTGGAACATTACTGTACTGGATGTCTTAAATGACTTGTGGTTCGCCGCGGGCATCCTCCACCGTATGCATTTTGCTGGGGATCGCCATTAGCAACGGGCCACAAGTGCAGGATTTGCTCCCCTGTATATATGCACGACTGCATGTGGGTTTGAGCACCTCCTGCTAATGCCACCTTGTCTTTTTGGTTTGTATATATAGATTCCTGGAGGTGTATAAACTCCAATTTAAATGTGCCTGTTTTCCATCTACAGGCCACATTTAGGTGCACCTGTGAGGCCTGGGCCATATCAGTCAGTCTTGAGTGGGACTCACAGACTCCTCCCTCCTCCCATTGCAAGCATGGTTACATGCTGGAGGTAACTGGTGAGCTGTTTGTGAGTCGGCCTCATGCTCCTGTAATTTGCCCACTGGCTCCTGGTATCGCCCATACGGCTCAGGTAGGAGAGCGTTAGGTCTCGGGCTACTTGAGAAACCTTGACGTGGTGCCCGGGCTTAGACATGTCCTACACCGTAGGACATGTTGACTAATCTCTCAATTTTAAAACCAGTTTGAGGGTTTAGTGAGACCGCAGAGTGCACCTGTATTTGTTATTGTTTTGTTATATTGTTATATTGATTATGACATACGCACTTGTTACCTTGTGTGAGATGTCTATTGTGGTACTTGTGGTTCGCCGCGGGCATCCTCCACCGTATGCATTTTGCTGGGGATCGCCATTAGCAACGGGCCACAAGTGCAGGATTTGCTCCCCTGTATATATGCACGACTGCATGTGGGTTTGAGCACCTCCTGCTAATGCCACCTTGTCTTTTTGGCTTAAATGACTTGAGCAAGGTGACGCAAACGTGCACCAACTATATTGTACACTGAGGTGCTAAACTTTAGGCCCATTCACACGATCGCAGGGCTGCTGTGCCCGTATTGCGTGCCCGTGTTGCGGATGGCAAACTGAACGTTCGCAAAACACTGGCACCTACCAGGTGAACTCCACAATGCAGTGAGGATCCATCGACTTGAATGGGTCGGCAATCTGCAACATAGAGCAAAAGATTAGGACATGTCCACGCAAATGCACAAAACATGTCCTATCTTTTGCCGTACGTTGCGTATTGCATCGCGGGCCAATTCAAGTCAAAGCGGTCTGCAACAAGGGCAGGGTGGCCCTACGGTCGTGTCAATGGGGTCTAAGGAACTGGAGAGCATTATATATACAAACCCAAAAAATGCTTTTATTCAGGCCCCCCCCCCTGGAAGCAGCAAGTATTCCATGCTCACAATGTGTTGATGGGGTGTGGAATATGAACCTTTTAAGCACCTCAGATGGCATTTTGTCTGCAGTCCTCAGATTACAAGGAGCTGCTTTCTTTACAATTACACAGATGGACTGTAAAACAGTAATTCTGCAAAGTTGTGAATCACGTGTGAAATCACAGAACTGAATGATAAGCTAGCGTTCTAAATAGACACGGTACCTGATTAAACATGTACAGCACTCGTGTCACATCATTGGCATACTGGCATCGAGAATAGTCGTCCTCTGCCCAGAAGCCGCCTCGGTCACACCGTCGCCAGGCTCGGATGTCATCTTGATGATTACCAGGGTAGATTCCACCTCCGGCTGAGTAACGTGTGCACAGTTGATACGCAGTGATCCCAGCCAGCGTCCTCGGCCACCTAGCAGGTTATACAATTACATATCAGAGCTACGGCAGACAATTAACTGGCAAATGACAACTCAACTTACCACGCGATACAACAGCTACACACAAAAGGCCATAAATTAAATCTAGATCATGTAACACGGAGTTATGGTTGACAATTAGGCACACCGCAGAATCGAGTGGGACACAGTGTAAGGCTACAGGCACACGACCGTGCTGTTTTTTTGCGGTCCGCAAACCGCGGATCCGCAAAAAACGGAAGCCGCCTGCGTGGCTTCCGCAATTTGCGGAACGGAATGGGCGGCCATTGATATAACTGCCTATTCTTGTTTTGCGGACAAGAATAGGACAGGTTATATTTTTGGGCGGGCCGCGGAACGGAGCAACGGATGCGGACAGCACACGGAGTGCTGTCCGCATCTTTTGCGGCCCCATTGAAGTGAATGGGTCCGCATCCGGCTTGGATGCGGACCCAAACCACGGCTGTGTGCATGAGGCCTAAGGCAGACACTGCCAGATTCACAGCACCAACACAGTCAGGCTGCCCACACATACTGCAGCTGACCGCTATCACTCTCCTGCCGCCAAAGGGATTGAGCATGCTGAAATCCAACATGCCTAATCATTCTTTCCTCAGACATCTAAAAATTCAGGACAGCTCCGTTCACATTACATTGTAGACTGTCCCTGCCGCATGTTTGGCTGATGATAATCTGCGTTTTACAGGAACCGTCACAAGTACGGGGGCAGGGATTTCAGCGGCTTTCACCGTCTAATGGTAGGAGGTACATTACATCTTCAATAACGGTCGTCTGATCAAAGTGCCTTACATCTCTCGTGGGCTGTGATCACAAAGATACTGCACTTGGAACACCTCTGAGTATTAGGGAGACGAGCCTCCTCAATGAGTATGTGACAGGTGGGTCCTCACAGCTCTGCAGACTGCTCCCAATCTTCTCATACCACAATTATAGGAATAGGCAGATGAGGAGAGAGGGGTCTCCTACATAGCCATTACATCAGGCATCCTCAAACTGCGGCCCTCCAGCTGTTGCAAAACTACAACTCCCAGCATGCCCGAACAGCCTACAGGTATCAGCCTACAGCAGGGCATTGTGGGAGTTGTAGTTTTACAACAGCTGGAGGGCCGCAGTTTGAGGATGCCTGCATTAGATAATACTTGACAGATCTACAATGAGCAGAAAGTCCATCCCAGCAACAGAACGTCTTTTACTGAAAAATAATGAGCACCTCATATCCTCCTCCACACCGGACACATTAGGTCTTTGCAGGTGGGACAATCCCAAAAATATATTCACGTGCCACTGTATGGCTGCATAAAGAGGAGATTTTCCATGCTGGTGTCTAACTACAACAGGGACTGAAAATGGGAGAAACCGATCTGACTAGGGCTGTGTTCACATGTTTAATCCCTTCCTGTCACAGACAGTTTTTATGAATCAAGTGACGGCGGGACCCCTCTGTGTCTAATTGTTGTATCTACAGTGTTAAATAGACTGGATGGGAGTCATCCCTGTACTCGGCACTGCAGGTGGCTGTGAGCTGTGTACCACAGCCGAGGTCTGTTGTTAATGGAGCAGGTCCAGCTTCATATATTCCACCGTACATGAACACTAAAGGCCATCATATATCTGAGGCCCAAAAAAATGTCCTTTTGGCCTTGATCGGGCGGGTATGTGTCAGCATACTTTTTTTTTCTCTAACAAAATGGACTGCCACAAAACAAAAAATCTATACTGCATTGTACCTATACGTGCACACTAATTCGACACCAAAAAATCCTCGATGCAAATTTTTTTGCATCGAGGATTTGTTTGTGTCATGTGACCACAGAGTGGGAATGAAGCGCTTGCTATTACGTGGTCACCCACTGGCCCGCAACGCGCTGTACTGTATTCTGACACATCGTCAGGTCATTATGCACGTAAGCAAGCACTATGACCAGACGCTGCGTGTAGATTGGCTGGCAGCGGAGGAGGCGGGCGCGAGTGGCAGTACAGATCAGAGCTGCTGGTTATCAGTGGAAGGCTGGTAAGTGGCTGCATGTGTGGAGGGGCACTGGGTGAGTAGTGCTCGCCATGTGTGTCCCGGCACGGAGAACTCCTATGAGCATGGACTTCTAGTTAGAGCTGTGTCACCTGTGCCGGTATGGCCAGAGGATGATAGGGGTAGTAGTGCTCACTGGCCTTGTTCAGAGGGGCTGATGACTGGCAGCATAGAGTGTTAGAGCGCGCCCTGTTGTTAGTGGCTGGTTCAGGGCGGTTTGGGTTTTGTTTCCTTTTAGTCCTTATAACCGTTATATTATTCTTTGCTTGTTTCCCTCATGGGTCTCCACTGCTGCCTGGTTGCTGCTGTCTCAGGGCTCTTTCACACTTGCGTTCTTTTGTTCCGGCATAGAGTTCCGTCGTCAGGGCTCTATGCCGGAAGAATCCTGATCAGGATTATCCCCATGCATTCTGAATGGAGTGAAATCCGTTCAGGATGCATCAGGATGTCTTCAGTTCCGGACCGGAAAGTTTTTTGGCCGGAGAAAATACCGCAGCATGCTGCGCTTTTTGCTCCGGCCAAAAATCCTGAAGACTTGCCGCAAGGCCGGATCCGGAATGAATGCCTATTGAAAGGCATTGATCCGGATCCGGCCTTAAGCTAAACGTTGTTTCGGCGCATTGCTGGATCCGACGTTTAGCTTTTTTTAGAGTGGTTACCATGGCTGCCGGGACGCTAAAGTCCTGGCAGCCATGGTAAGGTGTAGCGGGGAGCAGCATACTTACCGTCAGGGCGCCCCACGCGCATGGATCACGTGATCGCATGGCACGTCATCCATGCGCATGGGGCGCTCTGACGTCACTCTGGAGCGCCCCGGGAGCCGCGCGGACTGTAAGTATACCGCTCCCCCGCTCCTACTATGGCAACCAGGACTTTAATAGCGTCCTGGGTGCCATAGTAACACTGAAAGCATTTTGAAGACTGATCAGTCTTCAAATGCTTTCAGTACACTTGCGTTTTTCCGGATCCGGCGTGTAATTCCGGCAAGTGGAGTACACGCCGGATCCGGACAACGCAAGTGTGAAAGAGGCCTCAGGTTGCTGGTGATCTTACATGACAACCTACTGAAGCCGGTGGGGGAAGGGAAATCCCCAAACAACAGCGGCCAAATCATACAGTCATATGTACATCACAATACACCGCTGTTAAACAAATCCAACTAAAGCGAGCGCCAGCCGCCAGCATTAAATTGCCTCACAAATCTCCCTCAAATCAAAGGAGTGCCTTTAGCTTTTGACCAAGTGAGAAGGTTTGTCCTCCTGATGGCTGCTCAGAGGGTGTACTCACAGGGTCAGCCTGCTGCCATACAGCCACCGAGAGGCTTCTGATGAACCCACTGTGAAATGGCTAATGCTCGCTCACCCTGAGCTATGAAACGTTCACCCACCTGAAGTCGCCCTTGTTGTTTACCACTCTCTCCATCGGGCAGTACTGGGCTGAGCTCTCCAGCACCACAATGTCCACCGTCCTGGTGTTATTACCGCGCCTGCTCTGAACCCGGCAGCCCCAGTTCCCTGTGGATCCAGCTTGTATGTTGGAAATTGTCAGCGCGCTAAAAAGGGATACAAGGGGTCAACACCAAGACAATACTGTTATCATAAATGTACAACTTTAACATAATTCCTGCCCCACATGCAAATTACTCTCTAGGTGTCCGCTGGCCGTCTCCTCAGTAGACAACCCTCCCAACCTAGGCATGACTGACTTCTTTGCAGATAACGAAGGATGATGCGGGAGGCGTAAGCAATGTCAATGGTGTCCAAATGGGCAGGTTCCCTCACGACTTTTGGTTAACAATTCTATACTGGTTGATGCTGGCTTGTATGACATCAAATTTTCTTATCTGTTCAAAAGAAACCTGAAAACCCACATCTTCAGACAAGCCTACAACCAGTGACCCTGCTGCCTCTATACCGCCATGACCAGCTTCACCCTCACCTACTGTGTCCTTCTCCCATACCATGTAGCTTGTAAGCCCTCACGGGCAGGGCCCTCTCTCCTTCTGTACCAGTTTGTAACCCGTCTTGTTTATGATTAGTGCAATTGTCTGTATTATGTATGTGCACCCCGTATCATATGTACAGCGCTATGGAATGAATGGTGCTTTAATAATAATAATTAGATAACCTCTTAACTCTCTACCTAGATGAGGCAGGTACTGCTGGGCTGTAAATGATGCTCCTAGTACTTAACATTACCATACATGACAGAACATACCTGGCAATCAGTGAGCAGTTGTGGATCATGTTCTTCTGAACGAAAATCCCCTGCGACTCGTCCGTTTCCACAATCTTCCCATCCTGATACCATAAAACCTGCATGTCCTGATCTATATAGGAAGCCATGCACTGGAAGGGGAGGCTATCCCCTTCAAAGACCACTTGGCGATGAGAAGGGGTCATGTAAAAAGAAGGTAGCTCAAGAGGTGAATCTGGAATCAAGTGAAAAAACATTTATTACATGAAAGGTTATATATGAAATTATTCTCCAGTCAGAGCCCAAGTGGTCAATGGGGACTCATATGACATGCAACAGTTGCTGTCACCTATAGTATGTTCATAAAGGGTTAAAAAGTTCTGTGCACCCTGTCCCAACTGGACTTAAAGGTATACTTCTGTCAGTTTTTCTTTTTCATTTCAGCAGTACCATACCATTAAAAATGAAAGGGTTTGTGTCATCTCAGACATATATGGCATATCGCTACGATACACCCCCAATCTCAGATAGGCGTGGGTCCCAGAGGTGGGACCTGCGCCTATCTCCAGAACAAGTCGCTCAGAAGTGAGGTTGCTGCCCTCCAGTCACTTCTATGGGTGTTCAGAAGATTGCAGAGTACTCTCATACAGCTATTTTCAGAACTCCCATAGAAGTGAATGGAGAGCACGCCACACATGATCAGTGCACTCTCCTTCATTTTGGGGTCCCCAGAGGTGGGACCTGCACCTACTTGACATTGGGGGCATATGCAATCAATGTCTGAGATGCCAATTCCTTTAAATACAAAATATTGCTCTTATTTGCAGATAAGGAACCCATTGTTAGCTTTCTGTTGCTTTGAGGAAAAGATATCTAGTAGTAAAATAGTATATTGTAGAATTAGAATAACAGCTCTACTAGATGCTCTCATCGGTGTAATGTATGATGCTCTGAGTCGCTATTTCCATGGTAAAATTCAAACAGTATGGAAATGAATAGCCAGGGCAGGAAATAGAACACATGCTGTAACTTCCCCAAAAAATATTTCCAGAAAAACATCCGCTTTTTTTTTTTTTTTTTTTTTACAAAAAACAAACAATATTCATATATAGGTTGTTAATATAAGGTAAAAAATTGTGAGGGTAGCGTTCCCTTAAAGAGGACATAGAAGCTCTCTTGGCAAGTCTGTAACTTGCTTTTTTCATTAAAACAAGCCTCTTTTGTTATAACTCTGCTCCAGTCCCCTGTTGTTCCTAATGGAAATATGGTAATAAACTGACAACTGGGCGTTACCATTCCTTTTATCAATAGGAGGTGTCCCTACAGTGTCGACACACTCACCACTAATTGGACAATGTCAGAATGTGTAGGGTTAAGCCTTGGAAATGGTAATGCTAACATATACCTATATTTCCAGCAGGAATAATAGAGGAATAGCACAATGCATTCATGAATAGATGTTCTAACATTTTTTCATGAAGTATCGGTATTAAGAGAAAAAATATGCCATCACATTAGGATATGGGAATAAACCTTTATAATCCCGCACAAGCTGACCATACGAGCTGGATGTCAGCTGAACCCTGCCGACTTTGGGACCATCTAATGCAGGGATCAGCAACCTCCCAGAATCCTCCTTTCACTTCTATGGGAGTTAAAAGAACAGCCAAGAAAGTGTGCATGCTGGGAGTTGTAGTTTCACAGCAGCTGGAGTGCCAAAGATTGCTGATCCCTGATCTAATGTGTATGGAGGCCTCCTGACTCTTCCCTGGTGGCAGATAAGGATCGGGCATATTGGATTTCAATTGGCAGTGGCTTCCTCCCCTCTTCCTGGCAGGCTCAGTGCATGGGGAAGGGGGGAAATCAACAGTGACACCTGCTGGCTGACAGCGATCTTATGTGCATGGCCAGCCTCTTAAAGAGGACCTTTCACCTGGAAAAACATTGTGAACTAAGTATCCTGACATATACAGCGGCGCCCAGGGATCTCACTGCACTTACTATTATCCCTGGGCGCCGCTCCGTTCTCCCGTTATGTCCTCCGGAATCTTCGCTCAGTAAGTTATAGTAGGCGGAGACTGCCCTTGTTCTGCTGGGCGTCTCCTTCTGTGAGCTGTGCGCTGCGATTGGCCAGCGCTACAGCCTAGGAGGAGGAGACGCCCAGCAGAACAAGGGCAGTCTCCGCCTACTATAACTTACTGAGCGAAGATTCCGGAGGACATAACGGGAGAACGGAGCGGCGCCCGGGGATAATAGTAAGTGCAGTGAGATCCCTGGGCGCCGCTGTATATGTCAGGATACTTAGTTCACAATGTTTTTCCAGGTGAAAGGTCCTCTTTAAGTCCAATGTCTTTCTCCTAGCACTTTGTAAACCTTATTTGATGCAGAAGATACTGAATGACCTCCGATACAGTGCCCATAATGCCCGTCACTCATCAGATACTCATCTAAATCTGCAACACATATGGCAGTTCTGACAGTGCATCCAGGGCAATCAGCAGCACCTTCACAGAGCAGCAGGGCATGAAGACACAATGTGAAGGCGGGGGTGGAGTGGTGTGTATGTAGCTACATGGTACGGGGCACACTGTTTGAATACATACCTCCTGCAGGTCCTGCCTTGTTTTATTTACTCAGTAAACATCCAAGGCGTAATCTACCCGCTGACAAGAAAGTGAAGTCATGCCTCAGTCAGCCGCTGACATGGGAACCATGACGTGCAGGGGATCTACAAGCTGGCCCAAGGACACAACACACTGGGATCACTACTTTCAGTACCAGTAAGAACCAGGAGATGACTGGGGAACTCCCAGGAATGGTTGAGACTGTGGTGGATTAGAGCGTCTATTTCATGAAGTCGTGTTCTGACATATTCCACAACCATCACAGAGTCTTTCAACTGTGGTAATTAGGGCGGCCTCACATCACGTTGTTTCCATCCTTTTAACGTATCCAAAAAACATATACATTAAGTGGATGCCTCAGAATGTTGCCATACAGTGGCGTCCACCCACCACAGAGTTCCATGTTTTTGTATCTTTTTTTTGTAACGTATACACCAAAAGGAGGCATAAAAGGTGATGTGAACCCACCCTAAGATGCAAAAAGGGTAAAAATAAGATAAAAAAAAGTTTATTCTCACCGGTCCAACAGAGCCTGCATGCCAGCGGTGGCCCACTTCCTGCACCCATCCCCATACAGCGGATAATGACTGTGATGAGCCAATCACTGTGTGAGGCGGGTCACTGCTGCAGACAGTGATTGGCTAAGCAGAATGTGTCAGGATGGAAGAAGAAGTGGAGGGCAGCAGGCAGGGAATCGTGAGGCGTCCATTTGCATCCTTTATTATGTGACTAAACCTGTCACCAAGAAAATGCAGTGCAGTCTGCAGGCAGCAGGTTATAGAGCAGAAGGAGCGGAGCAGATACAGTCCTGTGGGAAAGGACTCAGTAACATCTGGAATTTAGCCATTTAAACCAATGCAGGTTCCCTTTTGTGCCATTACTCCATTATTCATCCTAGCCATACACTGACAATTGGGTGTAACCATATGGGGTTGTGTCCCTGGGCAATCAGTGCTGACTATGTAGTAACATACACCCCTCTGACAACCGAAACAGTAACATGGAATTGTCGATACATTCATGAACGCTCCGGAGGTGAGCAGAGGACCCATAAAATGCAGAGATGTGAGAAAAGAGGCTCCAGAATTGTTATGCCATAGGTAATAGCCATACTAACTAAAACAGACTAAAATAAGATAATCAGCTCTCCCTTTTTACTGGATCGGTCATCAGTATCTGATCGGTGGGGGTCTGACATCTGGGACCCCCGCCACCTTACTTCAGCTTTGCCTAGGCCAGTGATGTCATCAGTCACGTGGCCTAGGCACAGCTCATCCCCATAGAAGTGAATAGGGCCGAGTGTGATACCAAGCACAGCCACCCAACAATGTACAGCGCTGTGCTTGGCGAGCAGAGAGAAGGTCGCAACTATTGTGAGCACCGGTGCCTTCTCAAACAGCTGATCAGCGGGGGTCCTGGGTGTCAGACCCCCACTGATCAGATACTGATAACCTATCCAGAGGTTTAAAAGTCACGGAAGACCCATTTAATGGAATAACAGAATATTTATGGCACACCAGTCTGTAGGACCCTCACCTACAAGAGGAGTGTTAGCTAAACATCCACTAGTCCAGTGGTGGCGAACCTATGGGACGGGTGCCAGAGGCGGCACTCAGAGCCCTCTCAGTGGGCACTGACGCCCTGGAAAAAGTCTATGGTGTACCAGTATGCCTTAGACTTTTCCTGACAAATTTATCAGAGTAGGGCGCACTATGAACAGCATAGGCAGCACACTGAATGTAGGCAGGCTATTATAGCTAAATGATAAAGTATATGGAAGATATACTGTATTGGTATTCAGGGTAAATCGCTAGGTTGACACTTTGCGATAAATAAGTGGGTTTTCGGTTGCAGTTTGGGCACTCGGTCTGTAAAAGGTTCGCCATCACTGCACTAGTCTATGGGAGACATGGAAACAGGAGAATGGGCATGCTCAGACTGTGCTTTTATTGCTAACACCCCAGCGGGGAACCAGGCACCCCTCTTCTCAGGTACGTGGGGGTCCCCATTACCCTGAAAATGCACATCTACTTACCACAGGTCAGCTGCTCAGGTTTCACCGCCGTCACTGCCTGCCCTTGCAGAGATTTGGGGTAGGAACATTTTGTTTCACGGACCGTTATATTCTTTGCCTTGACCCACTGCAGCATCCACAGAAGATTGCAGTCACACAGAAGATATTCTGTCTGAAATTCACTGAAAGTGACCAGAAAAATGGGTCAGAAACCAGGATTTTAAGTGACTTTTAAAAACGCAGTAGATCACTGCCTAAATAACTGTGCAACCTGAAGATGCAGAAGACGTATTGTAGTTGGAGTTACCCTCTCAGTACCCAGGATGTATGTAAAACACTTCCCATGACTATAATAGAAGGGCTACGACGGAAATCTTGGAATTATATTAAAATTTTAAATACCAAAACAAAGGCAATATTTATGGGGCCGCACTTGGAGAGTATGTGCGCCTGGCTTGGTTCATTAAGAAAACTCTTCCGGACACGCTGCCATTAAAGAGGCACATATTTTCTCTGCTAAAGGGTTGAGAAAATGGGACATTGCATATCTAATAAGCATATTTTTTGACTCGGAGTCAATAAACCGGGCAGTGATCAGAATGAAGATTCATTCCCGATTAGTATTTACATGCAGCAATAATCCTCTCTGTATGGGGATGAATGATCGCTATTATGATTATTAGCCCCCCATACAGTTCTATTATTTGTCAGCAGGATATTTTATTTTCATGAGGCATTGGGCTGTCCACGAAGGATGACATTCTGTGCCGCATAAACAATGGGTCACCAAACAAGAAAATGCTCATTCACTGGCACATTTACACGGGTTACATCTGTGCCCAATAATTGGCCCAACTTTCCTCCCGTGTAAATGGGCCTCAGAGGTTTACTTGTATTTGGGTCATGGGGAGCTTTGGTATTGATTATTTTGTGAGAATATGTGCATACAGACAGTCATGATGTAAATAGCATGAACTCTGCCAATACTGTACTTTTACTTTTAGGTGGTGCTGTGCATCACAGACCTGAAGACACAAATATGATTTTTTTTAATGCATTTCTGTCAAATGGCAGATGGCATCTTCATGATGTGCCAGGTCTTCACGAAAATATGTGTGTATAGGTTTAGAACATTATTTTTTTTTTATTGTATAATTCAGGTTTTATTAGTGTATATTAACAGTGTGAAAACTGTCCTAGTGTAAAAAAAGGGTTTGAAGAGAACCTGTCACCCCTCCTGACATGTCTGTTTTAGTAACTACTTGCATTACAGTGTAATTACAGTTCTGGAACATCTATTCTTATTACTCTGCCTTATGCCATTTCTTTATTATCCCTACTAGTTATGAATCACCAGGAGTCTGCAATCAAGGTCCATCTGGGTGGTACCAGTCGAGGGTGTGTCCCTTCATAATCTGACATCATCCAATAATTGGTGCCAGTGTCAGACAGTGTGCAGGGACACACCCAACTGGTAACACCCAGCTGGACCTTTACTGTAAACTGCTAGTAAATCATCCATAACTTCTAGTAGGAATAATAAAGGAATGGCACAACTTAGTCATAAGACTAGATGCTCCAGAAATATTACAAGGGAAATGCAAGTAGTTACTAAAACAGACATGTCAGGAGAGGCGACTGCTCCTATATAACACAAATTTACCCCCATCTGAAATCAGACTCCATACCCAGTGAATGTTAATATAATGTTATAGAATCATTCAAGCATTTCCTAGGCACACTGTGAAAATAGGGACTTGCTCAGTGATAACTTGCAGGGTTGTGAGAATTTCAGTTTCCCCATAGACCTATCCGCAGAACACGGGCTGCTCTATAACATCCATCATTATCCGACACCCGGGAAACTTACAGCGACTTTAGGGCAATGAGGTTAGCAAAAGTTCCTTGTGGCAGCGAAGAAAATAAATTCCCAGAGAGATTTCTAGAAAGAAAAAAAACATACGCAGGGTAAATACATGATCAGATTACAGCATAATCATTGACTACAATGAAGGCGTCGCGCCAAGAACACTCACTGGATATCATAGTTTAAGGGCATTTTGTGAGTGAATCATAGAACTAATGGAGGAGAGAAAAATATTAACTCAGCCTAATGAAGGTAAGAAAGCAATTACTCACCAGAGAGCTGGCAGCCTAGACGCCAGTAATTATCTGTAGATCTGAACGGTGCACGCAGAACACAGAGCAGGACATGAGAAGACCGCAGCAGGTAACGGACTCAGACCCTCTTATGGTGCGAGGACATCTGTGGCGGTATGCAGAGTCTTATACGCCCCCCCCCCTTATTAATATCATGATGCTTGCCCACAGCGATCAATCAGATTCCACCTTACATCTTTCACAGCTTCTTTGGAAAATGAAAGGTGGAATCTGAGTGGTTCCTATGGGCAACGAAGCCAGTTTTCCCCTTGCACCAGTTTTGATAAATCTCCCCCATTATTTTTACCCGATGTCCCCAGTGGAGCTCACAATCTAAATTCCCTATCTATGGAGTGTGGGGGGAAACTAAAGTACCTGGAGGAAACCCTTAAACATACGGGGAGAACATACAAACCCCAGCCCTGCGAGGCTCCAGAAGCATCCTTCCAAGGAAGACTGAATGCAGTTCTGGAAACCACACAATCTGCCCTCATTTGGTAAAACCTTGTCCTCTCAAATAGACAATATGGGAACATTTATCATATCTAGCATGCCAGGTTTTTGACATGTAAATGCTGCAGTGCTGTCGCACGCTGGGATTTACGCAAAATTCTGCGACATTTTCAGAGCCGCATCATTTTCAAGAGTGGAGCGAAAAGATGGTCGGGATTTCGGAGTGGAACACTTTTATGTCACATTAATGCAAAGAAGTATTTCCCAAGGAAGAGAACCATCTCGCCAGCATCACTTTCTGGAAGTGGCTCCCTAGGAGTCAAAATACGACTTTCCAACGGAATAAAGCCAGTCCAGATATCTATAGAGAGACACTTCCAAGAGGTGGCACTGGCAAGCTGGTTCTCCTCCCTGGGATACCTTTTTGCACATTCAATCTCCATGGAGCTTTGCCAATAAGCCTCCATACTAGGGCTGCACCGGGTATCGAATGAATTTTCGATACCCAATCGATACTTTTGTACCCGGATCGATACAATACCGGGATTCGCTATTTTCCGATACTAGGCTGCGTTATCTGTTAGAGACCATGGCATGCGCCGCCCTTGGCTAGCACCATGTTCTCATCAGCCGGCACAGTAGAGAAGGAGGAGTCCCTCCTGCCGCACTGTGACGCGGCTGCCACTGCCACCAATGAAGAGATAGTTCTGAGAAGGAGGGGAGAGGTTGTGGCAACAGTGCCACCAGTGAACATAATTTACCCCTAAATACAAACGTAGGCGTCGAGTCCCGGCCTTATCGACAGGGCGCGTCGATCTGCCGAACCACTGCAATGAACCATTCAGGTGAGGCACCTGAGGGGTTATTAGACGTCTTTCGGCGGATCGCTGTGCCTTCTCATAGAGGTCGGGTGCCAGCTGTGTGATATGGCCGGGACCCGCCACCTACATTTGTATTTAGTGGCAAATTATATGCATTGGTGGCGCAGTGTGCCCCCCACCCTCCTCAGTATTATAATCATTGGTGGCAGTGACCACAGGGTGTGTCCCCCCTCCTCCTCAGTATTATAATTGGTGGCAGTGGCAGTTTCCGACTGGAGCCCCAGCAGCTAAATCGCGGGGCTCCGGTCGGTTAGCATGGCAGCCAGGATGCTACTAAAGCCGTCCATGGCTGCAAAACGCACAGGGCAGCAGGGACAGTGTGAAATGCTATTGACCCTAATGCCCCCTAATCACCCCCTTTCCCAATTTTACATATAAAGATATAAATACAAAAAAAAATATTACATATCACCATGTCCGAAAAAGTCAGAACTATTAAAAGATTTTAAAATATCTCCTATGTGGTGAACGCCATAAAGAGGAAAAAAAAAAAAAAAAAAAGCCCACGAGATTTGCCTTTTTTGTTAGGCTACTTTCACACTTGCGTTTGGAGCGGATCCGTCTGGTATTTGTACAGACGGATCCGCTCCTATAATGCAAACAATGGTATCCGTCTGCATTATATTTTACTAAAAAAGTCTAAGTACAATTTGTATTCAGACGGATCCGTCCAGACTTTACATTGAAAGTCAATGGGGGACGGATCCGTTTGAAAATTGAGCCATACTGTGTCACCTTCGAACGGATCCACCCCCATTGACTTCCATTGTAACTCTGGACGGATCCGTTTGCCTCCGCACGGCCAGGCGGACACCCGAACGCTGCAAGCAGCGTTCGGGTGTCCGCCTGCTGAGCGGAGGACAGATGGTGCCAGACTGATGCATTCTGAGCGGATCCACGTCCACTCAGAATGCATTAGGGCTGGACGGATCCGTTCGGGGCCGCTTGTGAGAGCCTTCAAACGGAACTCACAAGCGGAGCCCCGAACGCAAGTGTGAAAGTAGCCTTACATTGTGCCCCCAAAAAATAGGATCGGATTATTCTATTATGGGCTGAACGTTCCATAAAATGCAGAATGCACGCAGCTTTTTTTGTGTCTATTTTTTTTGTGTGGTATTGAGTACTGCAATAGTTTTTTATGGCATCAAAATTTTGGCATCATGACAACCCTACTCCGTCCATACCATGGGGTACTTCCAGTAAGTCTCCAGACTTAAGACTTAACGCAACACCAGGTACCCCAAGGCTTAGTTTCACGGAAATAGTTGCAACTACAATTGCGCTTGCACTCCCGTAGTCTGCTTTGATGCCCATATCCGGAGTGCTGTGCCTGCGCAGTTGAAGTTTTTCACGGCACAGATGTCCCCCTACTATCTCTGGTCCGGCTTCAGACAGAAGCGTGCACACTGGCATTCTGCGCTCCAGTGCTCGCTCCTCTTCAGCAAATATGAATAGTTGTCCTCCTCTTTATAATGCTGGCCAATGCGGTTCACATGCGCAGGCGCAGCACTCCAGACATGGAGTCTGCGCATCAGAGCAGAGCAGATAATGGGAGTATGCACAGCCGTCAAGACGGGGGGGGGGGGGGGATGTAAATACGAGAGGCCAGCGCTCCTGTTTAAAGGAGCAGCAGCCCCAGCCAAAAACAGCACAAATGAAAGACAGGGATGGAAATAACAGAAGCTGGCACAGAATACATCACAAAGTGGCCAGCCCCTTTAAAGACTCTGCTAGGAGGAAGCAAAGTCCTTTGTGGCCTCACTCCTAGCAAATGGACTATTTTCTTTTCCTAAAAAGTACTTGTCTGCCAATCCATGATTCACGGCAGGACCATGTCAATAGTAAGCATATCTGGCCGACTGCCCAGGAAACATCAGCGCCGAGGAATGATTTGTAACCGCAGTGGAGAACTCTGACAACTGCAGACAAAAATCACTGAATAAAATGTTCAGCCATTTAAAAAATGAGGACAAATTAAAGGGGTTCTCCAAGGCTTTGTTAAATCAAGCAGGGAGCTGTATACAATAAGGGTCCATTCACACGTCCATTTTTTCTTTCCTGATCTGTTCCGTTTTTTCAGGAACAGATCAGGACCAGATCTGGACCCATTCATTTTCAATGGGTCCTGGAAAAAAATCGGACAGCACAATGTTTCCGTTGTTCCGTTCCGCATGTCCGTTTAAATATAAAACATGTCCTATTCTTGTCCTGAAAAATCGGATCCTGGTACAATACAAAGTCAATGGATCCGCAAAAAACGGATGACATTCGGATGTCATCCGTTTTTTGCGCATTCTGTTCCTGGAAACACAACAAATATTTTTATTTATTTTTTATTTTTCAAATTTTTTTTCAAAGAAATCCAAACAACTTTATTTGATTATTGAAATGTATACATGTTTCCGTTTTTTGCGGATCCGCAAAAAACAGATGACACACGGAAACATTTTCAGGAACAACGGATCCGCAAAAAACGGACCGTTTTTCAGGATGAAAAAAAACAGGACGTGTGAATGGACCCTTAGTCCAGTCTGTCCACTGCCACTGCTACTGCTGGGCCTGCGGTGATTACCTACATTGGTCACCTGACAGCTGCAGCCAATCACTGGACTCTGATTGGCTGAACCCGTCATGTGCCCAAGGCAGACCTGGAAGAGACCGGAGAAGCAGCATTTTTAAAACTTTTTTTTAATATAATTTACAAAGCCCTCTGCTCACTGCCTAGTTTTACAAAATCTTGAAGAACCCCTTTAGGGCTCTTTCACACTTGCGTTGTCCGGATCCGGCGTGTACTCCATTTGCCGGAATTACACGCCGGATCCGGAAAAACGCAAGTGAACTGAAAGCATTTGAAGACGGATCCGTCTTCAAAATGCGTTCAGTGTTACTATGGCAGCCAGGACGCTATTAAAGTCCTGGTTGCCATAGTAGTAGTGGGGAGCGGGGGAGCGGTATACTTACAGTCCGTGCGGCTCCCGGGGCGCTCCAGAATGACGTCAGAGGGCCCCATGCGCATGGATGACGTGCCATGCGATCACGTCATCCATGCGCGTGGGGCGCCCTGACGTCACTCTGGAGCGCCCCGGGAGCCGCACGGACGGTAAGTATGCTGCTCCCCGCTCCCCACTACACTTTACCATGGCTGCCAGGACTTTAGCGTCCCGGCAGCCATGGTAACCATTCAGAAAAAGCTAAACGTCGGATCCGGCAATGCGCCGAAACGACGTTTAGCTTAAGACCTTTCAATGGGCATTAATTCCGGATCCGGCCTTGCGGCAAGTGTTCAGCATTTTTGGCCGGAGCAAAAAGCACAGCATGCTGCGGTATTTTCTCCGGACAAAAAACGTTCCGGTCCGGAACTCAAGACATCCTGAACGGATTTCTCTCCATTCAGAATGCATTAGGATAAAACTGATCAGGATTCTTCCGGCATAGACCCCCGACGACGGAACTCTATGCCGGAAGAAAAGAACGCAAGTGTGAAAGAGCCCTTAAAGAGTAAAAATGACTGATGAGGATACGTTGGGGAACGTTCACAACTGCGGCATGCCTGATCCAGCACCAATGCTGCAACAGTTTGTGTCCGGCATTTATGTTGGAAAGGGGTCAGACCACAGGCAGACCATGGGGTTCTGACCGTGAACGATACTCTGGCAATGCCAGATCCGGTGAAATACGGCGGATACGTTGCATTAACTGTGAATGTACCCTTAGGAGACTTTGGGGGAGATTTATCAAACCGGTGTAAAGTAGAACTGGCTTAGTTGCCCATAGCAGCCAATCAGATTCCACCTTTCATTTTCCAAAGGAGCTGTGAAAAATGAAAGGTTAAATCTGATTGGTTGCTATTGGCAACTAAGCCAGTTCTACTTTTCCTCCTTTTGATAAATCTCCCCCTTTGTTTACATCAAATTATTTTTAGTTTTGGCGGTGCACACCGATTATTTATCGGAGGAGGAGGTGGTATTCTTTTAAAATACCAAACTATATAATTTCACAAATTTTATTTTTATTTTACTTTATATGGCTGTTCATCCTTATCACATATACTTACAATCTAACCAGGTTGGGGAGTCCGTTAAATATGTCAGCATTAAGGCATCCAATCCTATTATTGGCTAGATCTCTGAAAAAAAAAAGACCAGTGATTAATTATTACAGATCTGCTATA
Source organism: Bufo gargarizans (assembly GCF_014858855.1). Lineage (NCBI taxonomy): Eukaryota > Metazoa > Chordata > Amphibia > Anura > Bufonidae > Bufo > Bufo gargarizans. The sequence goes on from NC_058080.1 coordinate 6,731,670, forward strand.
ACCAGTATATAGTCTGCTTTCTTCCTCCACTAACGCTTGTGAAACCACTAGATTCCTTCAAGTTCATATCTATAGATGTCTATAGGTTCCTATCTTTTAGGCTATTTCCAGAACATGGCTGCCATCTTGAAAGGAGCCATACTGAATTATGGGAACATTTTTCCAATGGGAAGGGGGGCTTGTAGCATATCAAGGGATTTTCTCAGAAATCGATTACTGTAATCAGATTTGCAATATCTCTCTTGGTTCACAAGTTTTCAACACAAAGTTCGGCCCCATAACCTACCTATCTGCCCCATAACCTACCTATCTATCCATCCGTCTGTGTATCTAAAGACCTAAAACCTGGACCACTGCCGTGGCCTCTTCGATCACCAGATACTACACATACCATATATTACCAAATCTATACAGAAACTATGTGAACATTTTATTTCATTTGCAAAACTGAGACCACCAGTGATTGCTAGAAAGAAGGAGCTGAACGGAGGAGACTTGTGTATCTTATGTAGAATACATCGCACAGTAATGGAAGTGAATGAATTCTAACGCTCTTTACAATTACATTGATTTCAATGTCAATGCCTCCACTTTACACATTTTAGCACCTTAGACCGGTGCACATAAGGGTCCCATTCAACCTTGAGAAATGTAAATCTCCAAGTTTAGGGTTGAATGGCAGACCCTTCTCTTTCTAGTGACTGCTGGGGGTCTCCCCTTATGGATCTTGGATTCATTTCTATATACTGTAGGGTTACTTACAGCCGTTTAAGAGATGAAAGTCCCCAAAAGGCACCGGGTTCAATTGTGCTGATCAGGTTATTCCGAAGATCCCTGTAATCAGAGGAGAATACAGATCAGACACCGTATAGATTGTCCTTTTACAAATAACAGAACATGCAGAGCGTTATAACCATGTATCCGGGCGATCGGATCCTCTGTGCATAGTGAATAAGCCATGGATTTGCCTATATCGCCGACCGTTAACCCCTTGAGCACACAGCCTGTATTGGCCCTAAAATCACAGCCAAATCCCATGTGTCACATTTTAAAAGAGGTAGTAATACCTCACAAAATAGTTAAACATTTATTGCCATCATTTTTTGAAAGTACTTTTATTTTTCAGGGACCTTAGAGGTCTTACAAGTTTAGCAGAAATGTTCTCACACTTTCAAGGAAAGTTTCTAAAACCCATCTTTTAGGGCAGTGTTTCCCAACCAGTGTGCCTCCAGCTGTTGCAAAACTACACCTCCCAGCATGCCCGCACAGCCAAAGGCTGTCCGGGCATGCTGGGAGTTGTAGTTTTGCAACAGCTGGAGGCACACTGGTTGGGAAACACTGTTAGGGAGCAATTCGGCTCAAGGGGCCTCTATAAAAGAACCCAACCCCTCCCGCATAAATCACCCAAACGTTAAAAACTATACCTCTCAGTGTTCAAAACGGCATTCAGAAAGTTAGTTTACCCTTTAGTCAGTGACACCGGTGACTTATTGACTAAGCTAGAGGGTATAGTGATTGAAGAAAATTGGTTCCTGGCATCAGTGGATGTTGAAGCCCTTTACTCATCAATACCTTATGAGGCGGGCATCTCGGCAGGGAGACATTTCCTGAGAGCCACGGGCCAACAATCCTCGAGTCATAACGACTTCATTGTTGAACTGTTACAGTTTGTACTGACAAGGAATTGTTTTCTTTTTGATCGTCACTTCTTCCACCAGCTCAGGGGCACTGCGATGGGCAGTTCTTGTGCGCCGTCATATGCAGATTTGCTCGTGGGCTGGTGGGAGGAGACCATCGTTTTTGGGGGCCCCCCTACACCAGGTCCTACCAATGTGGTGTTATGGTCACGCTTCATTGATTACATTTTTGTCATCTGGAGCGGTACAGACAGGGAATTCAGGAAATTTGTGGATTGTTTAAATGTAAACACGATGAACCTGAGATTCACATCAGTAATCGAGAAGGATTGTTTACCTTTTTAGACATTTGCATCCAGAAACGAACGGGACAGATAGAGACGAGTATGTACTGTAAGCCAACATCAACCAATTCCCTGTTGAGACGGGAAAGTAACCACCCAGGACCACTTAAACAGGGTATTCCCACCGGGCAATATTTGTGCCTTAGACGTAATTGCTCGGAAGAAAGAGAATTCATTAAATTAGGCAGGTGATTTACAGAGGAGATTTCAGGAACGTGGATACCCGGACGGGGTCCTACATACCGCATCTCAGAGGGTTCGGGGTCAGGAGCGTACTGAGTTACTACACCCAACCAACCGCCCAAAGAAATAAATCACAGATATTATCAGAGTGATAAGTACTTTCGATACTGCCTCCACTCAGATCCGCAGTACCATCTCCAGACACTGGGAGACCTTGTTAATGGATCCAGATCTAGGGTATGCCTTGAACTCCTATCCATCCATCACCTATAGGAGGGGCAGAAACCTGAGGGATCGCCTGGTGCATAGCCACTTCACCAGCGTACGAAGCCCAAGAACTTGGCTTGAGAACCCGGTAAAGGGATGCTACAGATGTGGCAACTGCAGTTTCTGTGACTATGTACAGACAGGTAAATCCTTTGTCAATAAAGATAGTGGATACAACCATTACATCAATGGTTTTGTCAATTGCCGTCCCACGGGAGTCATCTACTTGATCACCTGTGATTGTCGAACACAATATGTAGGCAAAACAAGGAGAGCGCTTAGCCGTCACATTGGGGAACATCTCAACGACGTACGAAATAAAAGGGATACCTTGGTTGCAAGGCATGTTAATGAATGCCATCAGAAAACACGGATACCGGCCATGTGCGTTCCGCAATTTGCAGACCACACATGGCCGCAACCATAATAAAAAACTGCCTATTCTTGTCTGCAATCTTGCGGACAAGAATAAGACATGTTCTATCTTTTCTGCGGAGCCGTGGTACGGAATAACGGATGCGGACAGCACACTGTGGATCCGCAGACCTTGGGCAAAATTGGGGAACGGGTGCAGATCCATTCATACGGCCGAGTGAATGAGCCCTTATTGTTATATTTGTCATTTATCTTCTAGGCAACTTAACACTTTGATTGCTAGTGTAACATTCTGCCATACTTCTGTATTGCAATGTACACTGAACAAAAATATAAACGCAACACTTTCGGTTTTGCTCCCATTTTGCATGAGCTGAACTCAAAGATCTGAAACATTTTCTACATACACAAAAGACCCATTACTCTCAAATATTGTTCATAAATCTGTCTAAATATGCGTTAGTGAGCACTTCTCCTTTGCCGAGATAATCCATCCCACCTCACAGGTGTGGCATATCAAGGTGCGAATTAGACAGCATAAATATTGCACAGGTGTGCCTTAGACTGCCCACAATAAAAGCCCACTCTGAAATGTGCAGTTTGATCACACATCACAATGCTACAGTTGTCGCAACATTTGAGGGAGCGTGCAATTGGCATGCTGACTGCAGGAATGTCTACCAGAGCTGTTGCCCGTGCAATAAATGTTCATTTATCTACCATAAGCAGTCTCCAAAAGGCGTTTCAGAGAATTTGGCAGTACATTCCACCGGCCTCACAACCGCAGTCCACGTGTAACCACAACAACCCAGGACCTTCACATCCAGCATGTTCACCTCCATGATCGTCTGAGACCAGCCACCCGGACAGCTGCAGCAACAATCAGTTTGCATAACCAAAGAATTTCTGCACAAACTGTCAGAAACCGTCTCAGGGAAGCTCATCTGCATGCTCGTCGTCCTCATCGGGGTCTGGACCTGACTGCAGTTAGTCATCGTAACCTACTTGAGTGGGCAAATGCTCACATTCGATGGAGTCTGGCACGTTGGAGAGGAGTTCTGTTTACGGATGAGTCACTGTTTTCACTGTTCAGGGCAGATGGCAGACAGCGTGTGTGGCTGAGCGGTTTGCCGACGTCAACATTGTGGATCGAGTGGCCCATTGTAGCAGTGGGGTTATGGTATGGGCAGGCGTATGTTATGGACAACGAACACAGGTGTATTTTATTGATGGCATTTTGAATGCACAGAGATACCGTGACGAGATCCTGAGGCCCATTGTTGTGCCATTCATCCACGGCCATTACCTCATTGTTGCAGCATGATAATGCACGGCCCCATATTGCAAGGATCTGTACACAATTCCTGGAAGCTGAAAACATCCCAGTTGTTGCATGGCCAGCATACTCACCGGACATGTCACCCATTGAGCATGTTTGGGATGCTCTAGATCGGCGTATACGACAGCGTGTCCCAGTTCCTGCCAATATTCTGCAACGTCGCACAGAAGAGGAGTGGACCAACATCCCACAGGCCACAATCATCAACCTGATCAACTCTATGCGACGGAGATGTGTTGCACTGCGTGAGACAAATGGTGGCCACATCAGATACTGACTGGTTTTCTGACCCCCCCCCCCCCCCCCAGTAAGGCAAAACTGTGCACATTTCAGAGTGGTCTTTTATTGTGGGCAGTCTAAGGCACACCTGTGCAATAGTCATGCTATCTAATCAGCACCTTGATATGCCACACCTGTGAGGTGGGATGGATTATCTCGGCAAAGGAGAAGTGCTCACTAACACAGATTTATACAGATTTGTGAACAATATTTGAGAGTAATGGGTCTTGTGTGTATGTAGAAAATGTTTCAGATCTTTGAGTTCAGCTCATGGAAAATTGGAGCAGTGTTGCTCCCATTTTGCATGAGCTGAACTCAAAGATCTGAAAGTGTTATATTTTTGTTCAGTGTAGTATACCTGTCAGCTTTACACTGCCAAAGGCAAGGTCTAATCATCTTCTGTCGCTGGCAGACCAGGAGGCCTATTTGAGGTACTAATCACATCATGTGGGGGTGGGGCAAAGGGGTTTGACACAAACATGGATGTTGCAACATGGAGTCCAGAGCCGATGCCATAAATGCACGATGTGCTGTGCGAACGTGCTACCTGCAATGCCAAGCATTTATGGCATGGTGCAGGAATGGGTTAAAATATTCAAACTTGTTATAAAGTAATGTTCTCTTAATGGCTTACTTATGTTCAAGGCTATGGACCCCTTGGCACAGATGATTTTTTCTTGTTATTGATCATTTGCTGTCTCATTGCAAAGTTAAGCAAGTTTCTACATAGTGTTCATTAAACTGTACACTCCTTTTGCCGGGTCTGTGTGTTCAGGGATGGCAGATAACACAAGCTGTACAGTATCAGAGGGCAGGTAGGAGAAAGGCACACAAACCGGCAGCCTAATGGGGGGTGACAGATCACACAACGTATGTAAATGTAGAAAAAGGACAGCACCCACGCAGACGGCAGGGGAAGGTAGGAATCACACTCCACACCATCAGTCTGTCAGCAGAAATGAGAGGAGCTCCCTCATAGGCTTCAGAAGGAGAAATCAGACTGGGAATGGCGCTGTGCTGACACGAGTGCTAGTGAAGACAGCAGCATGCTGGACACACAGACCTCACATCCAGCGTGTATTACAGGGAGAACACGTCTGAAACTAGGAGCAGCAGATCCAACAGCAATGGAAGTTTTACCGTCTCCATAAGAGTCCATAAACTCTGCCCAGAAACTATATGGATGTGAGCTGGACTGAACGTGTCACCATGTCCAGCACTAAACCATTATCCCCTGTAAGTGCCTGTCACTCCTTACAGCTAAAAATATCCTCTGCTGTACTGGAATGTGAGATAGAACAACCCCCCATTACCAAATGGACAGACGGAGGGGAGACATGCTGCCAGAGGTCGCATTTACGCCTGTACAAGCGTCTGACGCGTGTTCAGGCGATTTTACTCCTTGGAAAAAGTCTAAGGCGTATCAATACGCCTTAGACTTTTCCCCCACATTCAACAGCGCAGTGAATGGCATAGGCAGCGCAGAGATGCAGCCTGCGCCTGAAATAACCAATAACAAAGCTCCTTACAGAAAAGAGCTTTGTTATTGGTTGGGTATTGGCGAGCTAGGGCGATACAGGTCGGGTCAGCCAGGGAAAGCCGTCGGGAGCTGGAAGGAGAAGGGGCCGGCTCCCGGGGGTGGCTGTAGTAAGGAGAGTAGTGTGCGCTGCCCAAGGACCCCGGGAAACATGACAGGGCCGCTGGAGAGCTAAGGAGCTGCAGACTTGCGTGACTGATCTGAGAGAAGACCCCCCCCCCCCCCCCCCCCCCCTGGCCATGGTATGGCAGTGAAAAGCCTGGCCCGTCAGTCACCCCACTAGTGACCCTGTTCCCCCCCGTCACCCCACTAGTGACCCTGCTCCCCCCCGTCACCCCACTAGTGACCCTGCTCCCCCCCGTCACCCCACTAGTGACCCTGCTCCCCCCCGTCACCCCACTAGTGACCCTGCTCCCCCCCCGTCACCCCACTAGTGACCCTGCTCCCCCCCGTCACCCCACTAGTGACCCTGCTCCCCCCCCGTCACCCCACTAGTGACCCTGCTCCCCCCGTCACCCCACTAGTGACCCTGCTCCCCCCCCCGTCACCCCACTAGTGACCCTGCTCCCCCCCCCGTCACCCCACTAGTGACCCTGCTCCCCCCGTCACCCCACTAGTGACCCTGCTCCCCCCCCCGTCACCCCACTAGTGACCCTGCTCCCCCCCCGTCACCCCACTAGTGACCCTGCTCCCCTCCGTCACCCCACTAGTGACCCTGCTCCCCCCCGTCACCCCACTAGTGACCCTGCTCCCCCCCGTCACCCCACTAGTGACCCTGCTCCCCCCCGTCACCCCACTAGTGACCCTGCTCCCCCCCGTCACCCCACTAGTGACCCTGCTCCCCCCCGTCACCCCACTAGTGACCCTGCTCCCCCCCGTCACCCCACTAGTGACCCTGCTCCCCCCCCGTCACCCCACTAGTGACCCTGCTCCCCCCCGTCACCCCACTAGTGACCCTGCTCCCCCCCGTCACCCCACTAGTGACCCTGCTCCCCCCCGTCACCCCACTAGTGACCCTGCTCCCCCCCCCGTCACCCCACTAGTGACCCTGCTCCCCCCCCCGTCACCCCACTAGTGACCCTGCTCCCCCCCCGTCACCCCACTAGTGACCCTGCTCCCCCCCGTCACCCCACTAGTGACCCTGCTCCCCCCCGTCACCCCACTAGTGACCCTGCTCCCCCCCCGTCACCCCACTAGTGACCCTGCTCCCCCCCGTCACCCCACTAGTGACCCTGCTCCCCCCCGTCACCCCACTAGTGACCCTGCTCCCCCCCCGTCACCCCACTAGTGACCCTGCTCCCCCCCGTCACCCCACTAGTGACCCTGCTCCCCCCCGTCACCCCACTAGTGACCCTGCTCCCCCCCCGTCACCCCACTAGTGACCCTGCTCCCCCCCCCCCGTCACCCCACTAGTGACCCTGCTCCCCCCCGTCACCCCACTAGTGACCCTGCTCCCCCCCGTCACCCCACTAGTGACCCTGCTCCCCCCCGTCACCCCACTAGTGACCCTGCTCCCCCCCGTCACCCCACTAGTGACCCTGCTCCCCCCCGTCACCCCACTAGTGACCCTGCTCCCCCCCCGTCACCCCACTAGTGACCCTGCTCCCCCCCGTCACCCCACTAGTGACCCTGCTCCCCCTCCTTCTGTCAGCCACTGGTGACCCTGCTCCCCCTCCTCCTACTTTCACCTCACAGGGAAGAAGCTGAACAGACTCTCCCGACTACGATGGGATCCGTTCAGTTTCCGTTCGAGATCCTGTCTTTTTACCAAACAAAAGAGTGCTGCATGAGGCTTTTTTGTCTGGTCTTCCAACAGAATCTGCAACAGAGCCCCCACTAATGGCACTTTATTTTTCTCTACAGAACCCCCCCCCCCCCCCCCGTTCGTCCGCTGTTGGCCCCGTATATTTTGGCGCCTTATGTTATAATAAGGCGACTCGGTTATACTAGGAGGAGACATGCATTTTCCCTGGGAGTGGTTATCTTCTCCCTGGCTGTGAGCGCATTCAATCAGAGCGCCCCGCTCTTAGCCAGGGAGAATGAGCTCAAGGATGTCTACATGCTCAAGTTCTCGCAAGAACTTAAGCTCATTCTCCCTGGCTAAGGGCCCATTCACACGTCCGTAGTGTGTTTTTCGGATCCACAAAACACGGACACCGGCAATGTGCGTTCCGCATTTTGACGGCACTAATAGAATATGCCTATTCTTGTCCGCAATTGTGGACAAGAATAGGACACGTTCTATTTTTTTGTAGTGTGGGTCCGCATTTCCGGATCCGCAAAATGCGGAACGAAATTGCGGAACGAAATTGCGGACGTATGAATGGGGCCTAAGAGCGGGGCGCTCTGACTGGATGCGCTCACAGCCAGTGAGAAGATAACCACTCCCAGGGAAAATACAAGTCTCCGCCTAGTATAACAGAGTCACCTTATTATAATATAAGGCGCCAAACAGCGGATGAACGGTGGGTTCTGTAGAATTTTTTTAATAAAAAGTGCCATGGCATCAGCGGGGGCCGCCTATAAGGTAGGATAATAATTAGACTAGAGCTGGCCTGATGAAAGGTCCTCTTTAAGGCCGTGTGCACGAGCTCAAAGTTTTTCTATTTTGTTTTAACTTTCTCAGCGTTTCAATTCCTCTCCATTACTACATTACATCTGTTTCCTGGCCGTGAATGAGAAACTTCTTGTTTAGGCTTCAATCACATCTAGACATACAGTATATTAGGATGGGGTGCTTTGCCGTAACACTTTAAATAAAATTCTTTCAGTTCGCAGAAGGGCTGGGGAGCACCTACTGCCATTATGCATAGTGCAGAGACACACAGGACCAACACCTGGTGTCATGGTGTAGAACGTCATTAGCTACCATGGCCGTTCTTATCTGGTTTTTATGGAACACTGACCAGCCTTTGGCATGTCCAGGACATCATGGAACCAGTCCTACTGCTCTTTTTGACTCGGTTAGGAGATGTAATGTTCCTGCCCATGCTACACAATGTGCTCTTCATGGTATCCAGTAGCTCCCCTGGCCACCTTGATCACTATATATCTGTTTGCCATTGAGAATAGGTGGGCAACCACCTTGTATGAACTAAAATCCACAGGAAAATATCCAGCATCTGTATGACTGTTACCAAACCAGAGGTGCAGCCGGTACTGCAGCATTAATGTGACCCTGCCCCAATATACACCCTGCTGCAGAACCCAAAATAAAGGGGGCACCTTGGTCAATCTCAGATCAATCGTATTAAGTTTTTAGTGTGTTTTTTTTTTATTTTCCAGTCTATAAAACCCACCCATACTTTTTCAAATCTATGATAAAATTAGATGGACACGTTTCCCCAATTCACAGAATTACAATGCTTCAAATACTGTATGTGTAGCACAGAAAAAACATCGGGTGGAGTAAAAGGACTCGTCCACGGACAATCGAGACACATGGAGCCATTTCATTAGCTCTGTACATGGCAAAACAATGCGGCAAGAACGGACTTCTCTAGCTGCGCGAATACTGCAAGTGCATTCAGGGCTTCCAGATCACAGATCTGTGACCTCCAATTGTCCGTACTAATAGAAATGAAGCAGGTAAGTAAAAGATAAAAAAAATAAAAACACTCTGGGTGGTATTTGCACATGGAAACTATGTGGAAAAAGCAGCAAGTCAAGTAAAATGAATGGAGCGTTCTTGGACTTATCCCCCAGAGAGTCAATTTCCTGCAGAGTAAAACACACAAAAAACCACAACCTCCCCCAACAGGCCGGGTTCGCTCGAAGCTGCCACTCCAATCACAAGAGTCGCATTCCCACAACACTTCATCTAAAAAGAAGAAAACCTCCTATACTACTATACTTGGTTATGGCGTATTACTCACATAGCATCATAGTGACAAACGCCACGCAGACAATGCCAGGGCGCAGCAGGGCATCAAAGCTCAGAGCTAGACCACTGCTTTAGGCTCCATCCCACCACGTATGTATTTTGCGGTCTGCAAACCGTGGATACTGTCCACGTGCCATGCACATTTTTGAAGCAAAATACATACAGTTGTGTGCATGAGGACTTACCTGATGTGATGATATAATACATGCTTGCAGACACTGTACAGGGTAGAAATGGACAAAAAAAGAAAAAGTGCCTTATATGACGTCAGAAAAATGGCGCAAATGTCAGACGGTCAACAATCTGAAATTCAGTGACCCATTACAGCACAGCAACCAGGAGCACTTGTGTAACGCCACCTCCTCGGAGACCTCTAAAAGGCAAGTGGTTTAAAGTTGCACAAAATTTGAAAACTCGTTTCACAAGCCGGAGCGTCCGTGTTACACGAAAATTTGTCAGTGGGCGCTTCGTATAAAGATCTGCCAAGTATGCATGGGCTTTCCCATTTTATCATGGTCTTTGATTATATCACAAGGAAAATACTTACAGCCTCTCCAGGAAGCTCAGCCCCTCGAAAGATGCGTTCTTCAGGTCAGAGATCTTATTGCTATTCAGAATCCTAGAAAGACCAAGAAGAATCAGTGTGAGGAAAATAAGAGAATACGTCCGAGGCACAAAAACCATCACAACTCAACCATCGTCTCTCCGTCCGCCAGAGAACTGGTGATGGTCATGTCATCAGGCTCCAGTTCCTGATCTGAACATTACAACTTCTGTGTAAAAAGGTGACTTTAGATGTCCTGTATCCCGCCTGTGTGCATTGTGAGTGGGCCACATGCCACAAAGCTCGCATACAGCATGCCATGTCATTGTCCCAGCGTCCCTTCAGAAACGGTTAGCATTACACAGGATTTGATACTTCATCGTATCTGCTGACATTCTGCATCCAATGCCAAAATGTTTATATCGCATCACGTATGTCGGACAACAAAATCTGCACATTTTTCACAAGCTGCAGAGAAAAGAAGAAGAGCTATAGGACTGACTGTGGTTTATCCTCACTCAGTGACCGGTGCAAACCTTGAGGGCAAATCAACCACAGAATACCGAGCATCAGCATAGAAATTAGGGCGATCGCGATTAGGGCCCTAAAAATTGCGATAACGGTATGCGATATTTTAAGGGAATTGTGCTAGAGGTCTATTTGCTTGGATTTTCAAGGCAAAAGCACACACAAATTACTGATAATGCTGAAATGTAGTTATCCTTAACTCAAGAACTGAAATGCACAGTGTTTTTCAAAATAAAACATCTTTTACTAAATTAAATAACATATTTGCATTACTGCAAAAGTACAAAATACAAAACTTGCCATTTTCTTAATAGCACTGCACAGAACAGATAAATAAAATAGAATAAATAAAAGAACATTTGTTCATTAAAATAACGACTTGCCTCCAGCCCCTCCTCCCTCCCCGCACTGTAACTGATGTATCGCCGGCCGCGCTGTGCAGCATAGCGGCCGGCGATACATCCGTGTCAACCACGTAAAAAGTCAACCATCGCTTTATAAGGCGCACTGCCATTTTCCCCCCACTTTTGGGGGGGGGGGGGGGGGGGGAAAGTTTGTCTTAGGGCTCTTTCACACCTGCGTTATTGTCTTCCGGCATAGAGTTCCGTCGTCGGGGCTCTATGCCGGAAGAATCCTGATCAGTTTTATCCTAATGCATTTTGAATGGAGAGAAATCCGTTCAGGATGCATCAGGATGTCTTCAGTTCCGGAACGGAACGTTTTTTGGCCGGAGAAAATACCGCAGCATGCTGCGCTTTTTGCTCCGGCCAAAAAAACTGAAGACTTGCCGCAAGGCCGGATCCGGAATGAATGCCCATTGAAAGGCATTGATCCGGATCCGGCCTTAAGCTAAACGTTGTTTCGGCGCATTGCCGGATACGACGTTTAGCTTTTTTAGAGTGGTTACCATGGCTGCCGGGACGCTAAAGTCCCGGCAGCCATGGTAAAGTGTAGCGGGGAGCAGCATACTTACCATCCGTGCGGCTCCCGGGGCGCTCCAGAGTGACGTCAGGGCGCCCCAGGCGCATGGATGACGTGATCACATGGCACGTCATCCATGCGCATGGGGCGCTCTGACATCACTCTGGAGCGCCCCGGGAGCCGCACGGATGGCAAGTATACCGCTCCCCCGCTCCTACTATGGCAACCAGGACTTTAATAGCATCCTGCGTGCCATAGTAACACTTCAAATGCTTTCAGTACACTTGCGTTTTTCCGGATCCGGCGTGTAATTCCGGCAAGTGGAGTACACGCCGGATCCGGACAACACAAGTGTGAAAGAGGCCTTATAAAGTGAAAAATATGGTAATATAATTGCAGCATTTTTGGGTCGGCCAATTGGCGGTTGCGATATGGCGATTAATTGCGATTTGCTTTGGCGATATATTGTGCAGGCCTAATAGAAATTAAATAAATAAATAAAACACCTCGGATTAAATTTTGAGGTGTGAAAACTTTGTTGAAAATCCGGTTTGTACAGCGGACTTACAGATTTCAGCCCTGTACAATGAAGGGGTGAAATCCACAGCAACACAGTAAAGGGGTTCTGCAGTTTTTTTTAGACTGATGATCTAATCCTCTGGATAGATCATCAGCATCTGATCGGCCGGGGTCCGATGCCAGGGACCCCCGCTGATCAGCTATTTGATAAGGCAGCGGCGCTGGCAGCAGCCTTCTCGCTGTTTACCGCAGGCCCAGTGACGACTTGTATCAATGGTCTGGGCGCGGCTAAGCGCCATTCAAGTGAACAGAGCTTAGCCCCGTCCAGGCCATTGATACTAGTCGTGACGTCACTGGGCCTGCGGTAAACTGCAAGAAGGCCGCAGCGCTAATGCCAAGCACCTGCTGCCTTCTCAAGCAGCTGATCGGCGGGGGTCCCTGGTGTCGGACCCCCGCCAATCAGATGCTGATGATCTATCCAGAAGATAGATCATCAGTTTAAAAAAACTGCAGAACCCCTTTAATGTGTTGCTGTGGATTTACAACTCCACGGCCAGCTTGTTTTTGATATAGAAGTTTGAACAACGGTGACTAAACGCCATCCATATGCATGGGACTGTCATTTGCTGCCAAGGCTGAACGCACCCTGAGGGTTTTTCAACTATCTGACTGACCATGCAGCAAGTACACAGCATAGGGGGGTTGTATGTGTTAATGCCCTGCCTGCAGATTATTGCAACTTTTTCCTATGACAGTGATTTGTCTCATATGGGTTTGAAACTGGGACATTCCCCATTCTTGTGTTCAATCCCTCAGCAGTGATCTGATCTTTGGGGAAGAGCGCACCCCATTGCTCAACTGGTGTCCAGTGAAGTCCTCTATATTCTGTCTCTTTACCAGGGATAACAGTGGGTTCCCTCTTCATTCTAAAAAGTCATATGGACTGGAGTTACCCAGATTGTGATAAAGAAGATATAGTGACCATCTAGGCCAGTGATGGCTAACCTCTGGCACGCCAAGCATTCTCCATTCATTTCTATGGAGTTCTGAGAACAGCCAAGCAGGGGTGAATCTTGAGAGTTGTAATTTTACCACAGCTGGAGGTTAGCCATCACAGATCTAGGCTATGTACATCTTTAGACATTTTTTTTTTTTATTAGTGCATTGTACTCATTATGAGCTAAAAATCAATTTTTTCAGTTGGTCTTTATTAAAAATATTGAACCCTTTTCTCTGTACAGAGCTGAGATTTCTATCTGCTCCATCAGACATGGAGCTGATGGGCTCCTTATTTCTGCTCTCATAGCTCAGTTCTTATCTTACTGATAACAATGGGGCTTAAATAAGTGTTTATGATAAGAGTTGTTAGATGACTGGGATTATGCCTTTCATCTGGGGTAAAATCAGGACCCTGGAGGATTGCAAGCTCTAAACAAACGGCTTTCCAAACGCAAAAAGCAAAATGTAAAATGTATGCACGTCTCCCAAAAGTAGCGACACACGTACAAACATTACAGGTGTGGTATGGCCTGCTATGGGTCCCACCTTTAGCAATGGAAATCTATTTTAATTTTTTTTATATATAACATAGTTTCAAACACAATATAAAATACTTACCCAAGCATCACCCATTACTATTTCACTACAACTCAAATTTTGCAATCCTGGAAGGGTCTACTCACGTTGTGTTTACAGTCCATGTTGAATTTCCTGACATATAGTCGCCTATACACGCTCCACCCAATATCCTTCAATCAGCTGTAATTAAGTTGTACTGATGCTGTCATCACTGTCCCTGCACGCACCTTGATCTTGCTGGACAGCCATCACTGTCCCTGCACGCACCTTGATCTTGCTGGACTGCCATCACTGTCCCTGCACGCACCTTGATCTTGCTGGACTGCCATCACTGTCCCTGCACGCACCTTGATCTTGCTGGACTGCCATCACTGTCCCTGCACGCACCTTGATCTTGCTGGACTGCCATCACTGTCCCTGCACGCACCTTGATCTTGCTGGACTGCCATCACTGTCCCTGCACGCACCTTGATCTTGCTGGACTGCCATCACTGTCCCTGCACGCACCTTGATCTTGCTGGACTGCCATCACTGTCCCTGCACGCACCTTGATCTTGCTGGACTGCCATCACTGTCCCTGCACGCACCTTGATCTTGCTGGACTGCCATCACTGTCCCTGCACGCACCTTGATCTTGCTGGACTGCCATCACTGTCCCTGCACGCACCTTGATCTTGCTGGACTGCCATCACTGTCCCTGCACACAGCTTGATCTTCATGGATGGCACAGATCTTTGCACTGTAGGTAATCACTAATGCAGTGGTGGACATATGTCAGGAAGACGCCATGCACCGCTCCCCCCGTTCATAATGACATTATAATAATGAGAGTCACGCTATGAAGCTGGCGGGTAATGCTACCGCCTCCACCAATGACAGGGACTGTCGATGATAACTTCACCTCAGCATACCTGCATCAACCAGCATGCTGTGGCTCAGCTCTTGCCAGAGTCCCTCCATCTCTCTGCAACTGCTGCAGCCTCTGCACTTTGACTGACAGGACAGTGTAAATATCTTCATGCCTGACCCTGTCAAAGTGCAGAGGGAGCGGCAGTTGCAGAGAGAGCTGAGCCTCTAGGTGTAACGACAACGCCCCCATTGCTCCTAGAGGTTCATTTGCATATATTAAAAGATTATTTTTCTCAGCAATGCGGGCACATATGAACATGGGACCAACACAGATGCCTTCAGCTGCCAAGTGCACATGTAACAGGTCAGCCGGTGTCATAGATGCAAATCTGCTGACAGATGCCCTTTCATGGGCCCAGACATTATAAACGAAGTATCAGGATACGTAGGGCATAGTGCAGGGATCTAACTGCGCTTACTATTTTTTCTGGGCGCCGCTCCGTTCACCCAAAGTGGCCCCCGTTGTATTCTCCCGCTTGGTATGCAAATTTTTGCATCGGAGCAATGAGGAGGAGACTTAGTCTTTCTCCGTGGGAGTTGTCTCCTCTCTGGCTGTAGCGCTGTCCAATCAAAGCAGAGAGCAAGACTCCGTCTCCTTCTCATTGCTCTGATGCTAAAATTAGCATACCAAGCGGGAAAATACAACGGGGGCCACAGCGGGCGAACGGAGCGGCGCCCAGGAAAAATAGTAAGCGCAGTTAGATCCCTGCACTATGCCCTACGTATCCTGATACTTTGTTTATAATGTCTGGACCCATGAAAGGGCATCTTTAAACATAGACAAACACAGTGGTAATGGACCCTGAACCCCAAAAAAGTGCCCATTAATATTATCTCGGAATATGAAGGCCAGATACTTTTCCTTTGTATGACTTTATTATGTGCCCGATACATAATGTCCTGTAATTACCATATAACCACATCCCAGTCTTGATTAACCAGTGAGACATCTGTGACAATTATGTAAGCGGTGATACTTAATAACCCATCATACATGACAGGAAACACCAGACGAGAACCAGTTCGGACATGTAATGTTTAGGCTGGGGGGGTTATGTTCCCTCTCAGCAATCCCGGAGCACAATGACTAGAGAGCCTCCACAAAGCTGTGGGGTCTTTGATGTGGTTTCTAAGAATGTTTCCACTTTTGAGAATCATCTGAAGTTTGGGAATTTACAGCGAAGCAAGCAGAAGACGTCTTAGCTATGGAGACCTCTAGTAAACCAAGCCTGCAAGCCATAAAGGAGAAGAGGTGGAAGGCTGGCAGGTCAATGGCCGGGATTTATCACCTCCTGTAAATGGACTGTTGGGAGTTTCCCACAGGAAGAGGTCCATTATTCATCTCTTTCATGTTAACACCTCGGTAGCCATGACTGTATGATGGGTGACCGCTAATGTTTATGACGACACTGGAAAAGCAGACTGGTCATATAAAGATCTCACCATAACATTGTAAATCCTACCTGTAAAACTAATATGTATAATAACTCTGTGGACCTTAAATCACAGATCTCCAGGAACTGATAGGTGCCAGATTATTATATATTCTGGATTATCGGACACTCCTAGACAGTGGTGTACATAGAGAAGTAAGGGCCCCATAGTAAGGATCAAACCAGGCCCCCCTGCCTAAACCCCTACCAGTGAACCTTGGGCGATTTTTCCACTGCCTCATTTCCTAAAAGTTGTTCCTTTAGAGGCCAGAGTCCTGACCGAGTTTTCAGCTGCAGTAGAAGAGGAGATGATGCCAACTAAAGCCTCGTGGAAAACGGACCGTGAGATACCGGCCTGGATTCCTGCTGAGTGCAGGAGCGTCATTGGTTGCTATGATGCTGTGCGCGTCGTGCTGACGCTGCTGTGTAGTACAGCAGCGGCGGCACGAAGCGCACGGCGTCATAGCAACCAATGACACCGTGTGCTCCTGCACTCAGCAGAAATCCAGGCCGGTATCTCACGGTCCGTGTTCCACGGACGTATGCATGAGGCTTAAGACTGGGCCCCCTCTTGTCCTGGCC
The DNA here is from genome assembly GCF_014858855.1 of Bufo gargarizans. Lineage (NCBI taxonomy): Eukaryota > Metazoa > Chordata > Amphibia > Anura > Bufonidae > Bufo > Bufo gargarizans. Next base: position 6,748,528 of record NC_058080.1, read on the forward strand.
CCCACAGCAGTCGCATGGTCTGCTGCTATGGCAGTTACGCCCCTGCTCCTAGAAAAGGACACAATCTCAGAACATAGTCTTCAGGAAGATAGGTAAAATAAAATTTGAATAGACTACTACAGCCAATCAGTGCGCCTAGGGCTGCAGTAAACGAATATTTTTGTAATCGAGTATTCTATCGATTATATTTCTCGATTCATCGAGTAATCTAATAAGAAAAAGCTACTTAAAATAACGTACGTAATTAGGTATGTATAAAGTTATTGGTTTGAAGGGGTTAATAACTTTATACATGCCTAATGCCAAGGTGCTTCCATTAACCCCTCCAAACCAATAACTTTATACATGCCCATTGGGTTTGGAGGGGTTAATGGAAGCACCTTGGCATTAGGCATGTATAAAGTTATTGGTTTGAAGAGGTTAATGAAAGCACCTTTGAGGTGCCTTCATTAACCCCTCTCTAAACCAATAACTTTATACATGCCATGGTGGTGCTTGCAGCCTCCATTAACCACTCTCTCTCCATCTGCCTCCCCCCAGCCTCTGATCTGCCTCCCCCCCCCCAGCCTCTGATCTGCCTGCCCCCTCTGGTAACGCAACCCCCCCCCCCCCCCCCCCAGTATTAATCATTGGTGGCAGTGTCAGTTCCGATCGGAGCCCCAGCAGTGTAATGCTGGGGCTCCGATCGGTTACCATGGCAGCCAGGACGCTACTGAAGCCCTGGCTGCCATGGTATGTTAGTGAGCAGAGAGCAGCGCATTATACTCACGTGCGCTGTGGCCGGCGGTCGCTCCTTCTTCTGTCTGTGCGGCGGATTGCTAATGCTTACAGCATTAGCAATGCGCCGCACAGACCTATGAGAAGGAGCGACTGCCGGCCACAGCGCACGCGAGTATAATGCACAAGATTGGCATCCGTGGCCGTAGGTTGCTTTCATACAGACGGATCCGAAGATCCGTCTGCATAAAAGCTTTTTCTGATCTAAGTTTTCACTTCGTGAAAACTCATTTCCGACAGTATATTCTAACACAGAGGCGTTCCCATGGTGATGGGGACGCTTCTAGTTAGAATACACTGCAAACTTTGTACAAGACTGCCCCCTGCTGCCTGGCAGCACCCGATCTCTTACAGGGGGATATGATAGCACAATTAACCCCTTCAGGTGCGGCACCTAAAGGGGTTAATTGTACTATCATATTCCCCTGTAAGAGATCAGGTGCTGCCAGGCAGCAGGGGGCAGACCCCCCCCCCTCCCCAGTTTGAATATCGTTGGTGGCACAGTGTGCGCCCCCCATCGCCCCCCCTCCCTCTATTGTAATAAATCGTTGGTGGCACAGTGTGCCCCCACCATCGCCCCCCCCCCCCTCCCTCTATTGTAATAAATAGTTGGTGGCACAGTGTGCCAACCACCATCGCCCCCCCCCCTCCCTCTATAGCAGCAACAACATTGGTGGCAGTGTGCGGCCTCCCATTCCCCCCCCCCCCCATCATTGGTGGCAGCAGAGTTCCGATCGGAGTCCCAGTTTAATCGCTGGGGCTCCGATCGGTAACCATGGCAACCAGGAAGCTACTGCAGCCCTGGTTGCCATGGTTACTTAGCAATAGTACAACAGTAGAAGATTCATACTTACCTGCTTGCTGCTGCGATGTCTGTGTCCGACCGGGAGCTCCTCCTACTGGTAAGTGACAGTTCTTTAGCAATGCGCCGCACAGACCTGTCACTTACCAGTAGGAGGAGCTCCCGGCCGTTCACAGACATCGCAGCAGCAAGCAGGTAAGTATGAATCTTCTACTGTTGTACTATTGCTAAGTAACCATGGCAACCAGGGCTGCAGTAGCTTCCTGGTTGCCATGGTTACCGATCGGAGCCCCAGCGATTAAACTGGGACTCCGATCGGAACTCCGCTGCCACCAATGATGGGGGGGGGGGGTGGGAGACCGCACACTGCCACCAATGTTACTGCTATAGAGGGAGGGGGGGGGGGGCGATGGTGGTTGGCACACACTGCCACCAACGATTTATTACAATAGAGGGAGGGAGGGGGGGCGATGGTGGGGGCACACTGTGCCACCAACGATTTAATACAATAGAGGGAGGGGGGGCGATGGTGGGCGCACACTGTGCCACCAACGATATTCAAACTGGGGAGGGGGGGGGGGTCTGCCCCCTGCTGCCTGGCAGCCGTGATCTCTTACAGTGGAATATGATAGTACAATTAACCCCTTTAGGTGCCGCACCTGAAGGGGTTAATTGTGCTATCATATCCCCCTGTAAGAGATCGGGTGCTGCCAGGCAGCAGGGGGCAGTCTTGTACAAAGTTTGTAGTGTATTCTAACCTGAAGCGTCCCCATCACCATGGGAACGCCTCTGTGTTAGAATATACTGTCGGATCTGAGGTTCACGAAGTAGCTCATATCCGACAGTATATTCTAACATAGAGGCGTTCCCATGGTGACGGGGACGCTTCAAGTTAAAATATACCATCGGATTGGAGAAAACTCCGATCCGATGGTATAAAAGAACTCCAGACTTTACATTGAAAGTCAATGGGGACGGATCCGTTTGAAATGGCACCATATTGTGTCAACATCAAACGGATCCGTCCCCATTGACTTGCATTGTAATTCAGGACGGAAACGTTTGGCTCCGCACGGGCAGGCGGACACCAAAACGACTTTTTTTTCATGTCCGTGGATCCTCCAAAAATCAAGGAAGACCCACGGACGAAAAAACGGTCACGGATCACGGACCCACGGATCCTGTTTTTGCGGACCGTGAAAAAAAACTGTCGTGTGCAGGAGGCCTTAATTTCACTCCCGCTCCGTGATCACGTGATCTAAACGATTCCTCGATGCAGGGAAACTGCATCGATGAATTTTTTGACTCGATTTAATCGAGTTATTCGAATAATCGTTTCAGCCCTAAGTGCGCCCAATGCTCATTCTGCCAAAAGCTATTCCTCCTGAGCTCTCAAAAACATGCACACATGGCTCAGCTGAGCATACATGTTATTTTATTAAGGCCTCAATGCACGGGCACCGACCATGGGGCTGCCACATGCGGATCGCGGACCCGTTCACTTGAACGGGGTCCACGATCCACATCTGACTATGTGCACTGCAAAAAAATAGTGCACATGCACTACTTTTTTGCGGTGTGGAGGCATGGACAGAAAACTCATGGAAGCACTCTGTAGTGCTTCTGATCCGTACCTCCCAGATTGTGGACCCATTCAAGTGAATGGGCCGCATCCGTGATGTGGGGTGCACACGGCCGGTGCCCGTGTATTGTGGACCCACCGATTGCGGGCTGCAATACGGCCACGGCCGGGTGCATGACTCCTAAGGAGAACGAAGCTGCTTCTGGCAGATACCTCTAAAGGCTCATGCCCGCCGCCTCAGCCACCAGCCACAGTGCCCAGCCACCAGCCACATTGCTGATTAGATTGTAAGCTCTTGGGTTGTCAATTCCTTTATTATTCTGTAAGGTCTATGTTTGTACATGTAAAGCTGGGAAGTGCTGCAGGATATACCGACGCTGTATAAGAGTATTATTGCCTCTAGGGAAAATACACTGCCGTGCATACGGCGGCACATAACACACGGGGACTACACGTGGTGCTACAAGTGCTCCGTGCCACCAGGAGAGGACGTGCACTGGAGCCATGGGACGGGTTTTTAACACTAGACGCCAGGGCAGGAGAGCTGTACAGAGGCATTTTATTAGGTATAGCCGGAAGACTTGTCTAAAGGTCTGAGCAAAGTCCACAAGCAAAACTGCAGACACCGGATCAGACGGCGATCCACCGCTCACACTGAGACGGCCGGCCGGGACAGCAAACCCTACAGGTAAACCCACAGTGCAAAAGAGGGGTAGACGGAGGGCAACATACCCAGTGCAAAAGAGGGGTACACAGAGCGCAACATACCGAGTGTGAAAGAGGGGTACACAGAGCGCAACATACCCGGTATAAGAGAGGGGTACACAGAGCGCAACATACCCGGTATAAGAGAGGGGTACACAGAGCGCAACATACCCGGTATAAGAGAGGGGTACACAGAGCGCAACATACCCGGTATAAGAGAGGGGTACACAGAGCGCAACATACCCGGTATAAGAGGGGTACACAGAGCGCAACATACCCGGTATAAGAGGGGTACACAGAGCGCAACATACCCGGTGCGAAAGAGGGGTACACAGAGCGCAACATACCCGGTGCGAAAGAGGGGTACACAGAGCGCAACATACCCGGTGTGAAAGAGGGGTACACAGAGCGCAACATACCCGGTGTGAAAGAGGGGTACACAGAGCGCAACATACCCGGTGTGAAAGAGGGGTACACAGAGCGCAACATACCCGGTGTGAAAGAGGGGTACACAGAGCGCAACATACCCGGTGTGAAAGAGGGGTACACAGAGCGCAACATACCCGGTGTGAAAGAGGGGTACACAGAGCGCAACATACCCGGTGTGAAAGAGGGGTACACAGAGCGCAACATACCCGGTGTGAAAGAGGGGTACACAGAGCGCAACATACCCGGTGTGAAAGAGGGGTACACAGAGCGCAACATACCCGGTGTGAAAGAGGGGTACACAGAGCGCAACATACCCGGTGTGAAAGAGGGGTACACAGAGCGCAACATACCCGGTATAGGAGGGGCACACAGAGCGCAACATACCCGGTATAGGAGGGGCACACAGAGCACAACATACCCGGTATAGGAGGGGCACACAGAGCACAACATACCCGGTATAGGAGGGGTACACAGAGCACAACATACCCGGTATAGGAGGGGTACACAGAGCACAACATACCCGGTATAGGAGGGGTACACAGAGCACAACATACCCGGTATAGGAGGGGTACACAGAGCACAACATACCCGGTATAAGAGGGGGACACAGAGCGCAACATACCCAGTTTTAGGGTACTTTCACACTAGCGTTTTTGTTTTCTGGTATTGAGTTCCGTCCTAGGGGCTCAATATCGGAAAAGAACTGATCAGTTTTATCCTAATGCATTCTGAATGGAGAGCAATCTGTTCAGGATGCATCAGTTAAGTCCCTTTTACGTTTTTTGGACGGAGAAAATACCACAGCATGCTGCAGTTCTCTCTCTGGCCAAAAATCCTGAACACTTGCCGAAATGCTGGATCGGGCATTCATTTCCATTGAAGTATATTAGTGACGGATGCGGCATTAAGTGTTCCAGCAAAACGGATCCGTCCTTTCGGTCTGCGCAGACCTTTAAAAATACAAAAAAAAAATGTATACAGGATCTGTTTTTCTGGATGACACTGGCGAGACGGATCAGGTATTTCAATGCAATTGTCAGACGGATCTGCATCCGGATCTGCTAGGCAGTTCCGGCGACGGAACTCCCTGCCGAAATCCTCTGCCGCAAGTGTGAAAGTACCCTAAGAGGGGTACACAGAGCGCAACAGGCACAGCGCAGCATAACCGGCATACACAGTATAGCAGTTGTATATCGAGCCCAACAGGCGTATACACAGTATAAGGAGGTTATATACCACCTACAGCAAAATGGGCACAAACAATATCGGAGGTACATACAGCAGAACAGGTGTGCACACAATAACAGGAGTGTGTATTGTACATAGACTGTATACCATCAGCACACACAGTATACCAGGGGTGAGTGTAATATATATATATATATATATATATATACACACACACACACATATTACACCATGAGAGCATACACACACAGTATACCAGGAGTATAGAGCATATACACACAGTATACCAGGAGTGAGTATATATATACACACACACACACACACACATTACACCATGAGAGCATATACACACACAGTATACCAGGGGTGAGTATATATACACACACACATTACACAATGAGAGCATATACACACACAGTATACCAGGGGTGAGTATATATACACACACATTACACCATGAGAGCATATACACACACAGTATACCAGGGGTGAGTATATATACACACACATTACACCATGAGAGCATATACACACACAGTATACCAGGGGTGAGTATATATACACACACATTACACCATGAGAGCATATACACACACAGTATACCAGGGGTGAGTATATATACACACACATTACACCATGAGAGCATATACACACACAGTATACCAGGGGTGAGTATATATACACACACATTACACCATGAGAGCATATACACACACAGTATACCAGGGGTGAGTATATATACACACACATTACACCATGAGAGCATATACACACACAGTATACCAGGGGTGAGTATATATACACACACATTACACCATGAGAGCATATACACACACAGTATACCAGGGGTGAGTATATATACACACACATTACACCATGAGAGCATATACACACACAGTATACCAGGGGTGAGTATATATACACACACATTACACCATGAGAGCATATACACACACAGTATACCAGGGGTGAGTATATATATATATACACACACACACACACACATTACACCATGAGAGTATATACACACAGTATACCAGGGGTGAGTATATATATATACACACACACACACACACACATTACACCATGAGAGTATATACACACACACACACACACACATTACACCAGGGGTGAGTATATATACACACACACACAGACATTACACCATGAGAGTATATACACACACACACATTACACCAGGGGTGAGTATATATACACACACACACAGACATTACACCATGAGAGTATATACACACAGTATACCAGGGGTATATATACACACAGTATACCAGGGGTATATATACACACAGTATACCAGGGGTATATATACACACAGTATACCAGGGGTGAGTATATATACACACAGTATACCAGGGGTGAGTATATATACACATTACACCATGAGAGCATATACACACAGTATACCAGGGGTATATACACACACACATTACACCAGATGTGATGCCTGTAGTAGGACTAGAGACGGCATGCTGGCAGTACTCACAGGCTGGAGGTCCGGTTGGGCAGAGCTCCCAGCGGTAAGGTCCTCCCGTTGTCCGGGCTGCTACACACCACCTTGCCCGCGTCCCCTCCGGTTCCTGCCGTCCTCGCTCCCGCTCCCCGGGGCCTCCCGTCCTGCTTACACCCGGGCGGCAGCGCCCATTCAGACGCTACCAGAGAGAGGAGCGCGAGCAGCGCCAGGCCCCGGGCCTCCATCCCAGCGACGACTACCAGCCCGGGCCGGAGCAGACTGTACTGTCCGTTGGCGGCGCCAGAGTCTCCGGACTGTGTGCGGGCGCCCCCTGTCTGCTGAGCGGAGAATATTCGGCGCTAAGTCCTCGCACAGTCCAGGGAGGACTGATCCGGCGGCGGGGTGACGGTCCCTGGCTGCACAGCTTGGGAGGTCCGCTCACATTATTGCCCCAGGCTGTGGTATGGAGGAGGCCCCTTCCTTCCCATGCACACACAGCTGCTCCAGACTGTCCTCCCCCCACTCTCCCGGGATGGTCTCCTCCTCCCCCCTGTCTCCTCCTCTCCAGGCACAGACATGTCAGCGGGAAGAGGGGGGGATCCCGCACTAACGTACACAATACCAGCCCCGACTGCGCGAGCACACGAGCGGCGCCACGGCGCTGTACTACCCGGAGTCACGTGGTATCCTACAAGACGTGTGATAGACTGCCGGTGTCATGTGTAGTATGTATCACCTGTCCTAGATTATAGTGGTATATACAGTGTGTATCACCTAGAGTATTGTGGTATATTGAGTATGTGTCACCTAGAGAATAGTGGTATATACAGTGTGTATCACCTAGAGTATTGTGGTATATAGAGTATGTATCACATAGAGTATTGTGGTATATGCAGTATGTGTTACCTAGAGTATAGTGGTATATATAGTATGTATCACATAGAGTATAGTGGTATATATAGTATGTATCACATAGAGTATAGTGGTATATACAGTATGTATCACCTAGATTATAGTGGTATATACAGTATGTATCACTTAGAGTATAGTGGTATATATAGAGTATGTATCACCTAGAGTATTGTGGTATATAGAGTATGTATCACATAGAGTATAGTGGTATATGCAGTATGTGTTACCTAGAGTATAGTGGTATATATAGTATGTATCACATAGAGTATAGTGGTATATACAGTATGTATCACCTAGATTATAGTGGTATATACAGTATGTATCACTTAGAGTATAATGGTATATATAGAGTATGTATCACCTAGAGTATTGTGGTATATAGAGTATGTATCACATAGAGTATAGTGGTATATATAGAGTATGTATCACATAGAGTATAGTGGTATATATAGAGTATGTATCACCTAGAGTATTGTGGTATATATAGAGTATGTATCACCTAGAGTATTGTGGTATATAGAGTATGTATCACCTAGAGTATTGTGGTATATAGAGTATGTATCACCTAGAGTATTGTGGTATATACAGTATGTATCACATATAGTATAGTGTATATACTCTATGTGATACAGTATGTATCACATAGAGTATGTGTATATATAGAGTATGTATCACCTGTCCTAGAGTATAGTGGTATATACAGTATGTATCACTTAGAGTAAAGTAGTATATACAGTATGTGTTACCTAGAGTATAGTGGTATATAGAGTATGTATCATATAGAGTATAGTGGTATATAGAGTATGTATCACATGGAGTATAGTGGTATATAGAGTATGTATTACATATAGTATAGTGGTATATACAGTATGTATCATATAGGGTATAGTGTTATATACAGTATGTATCACCTAGAGTATAGTGGTATATAGAGTATGTATCACATATAGAGTATAGTGGTATATATAGTATGTATCACATAGAGTATAGTGGTATATACAGTAGTCATCCGAAGTCGATTCGCATAAAGCTTTGTTCCCTAATTGCGACCTCTCCCGCTCACCATGTCTGCGACGCTGCATGCCCTAACCCTGCTCTTCTGTCGGGACTCCACCTGAAGCCTGGCTCTTGCTTTACCAAGAGCTGATCTACAAGAGCATTGGAGATACTCAGGAGACTAACTTAGTCTAACTCAGAGTTTTTCCGCTGTAGCAGAACTTCAGGGGTGTTTCTGGTGAATTCTCAGTCACTGTTTCAAAAGAGGTAAGGAATTTGCTAGACACGGTATCTCTATTGTCTGATTGCAAATGAGCATAGGCGAGTAAGGTGTTAATTTGCTGTTGGGGGAGGAGCCTTTGTGGGAGTGTGTGTATATATATCCACACAGTATTAGCTTGCTGCTTTTCCAAGACTGGAGATATTCAGGAGGTAATCTGGAGGTGGATACATTCTAAACAAGTAAGATTTGTTTATTTAAAATCTTTCCCCTCTTTACAATGGCAGACCTGGTTCTGTGCAGGAATTGTTGTGCTTTTATTTCAGGTTCCACTCTTCAGAGGTTTGGATACTGTCTGATCTGTAGACAGCTCTCCATAATGCAGCAGGAAATTACCTCTTTGAAATATGAGATTTGTAAATTAACCAGTAAACAAACTCAGGCTGAGAACATTGCAATGCCACTGCCACAGAGGCCCCCTAGAAATGGAAGATGGGTTACTGTAGGTTCTGGTAGACTGAGAGTTGTGGATAGAAGGCATGTCCCGCAGTCTGTGGCTCTCCATAATTCATTTGCAGCACTTTCAGAGTGCAAGAGCAACATGGAGGATGGCTCAGGCACAGTGGGTGAGAAACAATCATCTCCTATGCCTAAAGTATGTAAGACTGCAGCCAAAGACAAAAAGGAGAAGGTGAGGATTGATAGTAAGCAGCTGTTGGTTGGCGATTCCATCTCTTTACTGAGAGAGTAGTGGATGCATGGAATAGCCTTCCTGCAGAAGTGGTAGCTGCAAATACAGTGGAGGAGTTTAAGCATGCATGGGATAGGCATAAGGCTATCCTTCATATAAGATAGGGCCAGGGGCTATCCATAGTATTCAGTATATTGGGCAGACTAGATGGGCCAAATGGTTCTTATCTGCCGACACATTCTATGTTTCTATGTATCACATAGAGTATAGTGGTATATATAGTATGTATCACATAGAGTATAGTGGTATATATAGTATGTATCACATAGAGTATAGTGGTATATATAGTATGTATCACATATAGAGTATAGTGGCATATAAGGTATGTATTACATGGAGTATAGTAGTATATAGAGTATGTATCACATAGAGTATAGTGGTATATACAGTATGTATCATATAGAGCAGTGCCCTAGACAAAAAAAAAAACATCAAGGAGCCATTGGCTCCTAATCTGAAAAACTTAGGAGCCAAATTAAATTTTTTTAGTTGCCAAATTTTTGTTGTAACATAAGGGTCAGAAACTGCGTTTTCTTTAGCCTCTTGGCTATTAGATTTTCCATTCATAAACCTCCACAATGAGCTCCCAGCAGCAGATAGAAGCCTGCAGGGCACACCTGGGCACATGGTCTTTACTCAGCAGAGGCTCCGTTCCCGCCATGCTGTCCCTGGCACTTCATGAGCAGTCGGCAGTGGCGTGTGCTCCCCTGTTCCATGAATGGCAGTTAAATTATCGTGCGCATTCATACACATTAGCCATTTTTTAGGGAGAAAATGACGCTTGTACAGTCGTTATTGCGACTAGGGATGAGCGAACCGACTTTGGATGAAAACATTCGCATAAAACTTTGTTCCCTAATTGCGACCTCTCCTGCTCACCATGTCTGCGACGCTGCATGCCCTAACCCTGCTCTTCTGTCGAGACTCCACCTGAAGCCTGGCAGGTAACAGCCATGTTTTAATGAGGAGCGCCGTTGGACCTCTCCTGCACATCAGCCGTACTGTGCATACAAAAAGGATGGACTAAGTGCAAAGTGGTTGTCCCAAATGGCCATTTATTACATAACCACAGGTTAGATAAGCCTGGGGCTACATGGTGACCTTGGCCCCTTGCAGACGAGCTTTACTCCCGCAGCGAGTCCGCAACACAGCACCCGGCCTGACCTCCCAGCGCGGCCGGGGGTCGCATAGCATTATATTGATTTATGATGCTATGTAACCCTTAGAGTTCTGGAATGTATTGGATAACACGGACAGCATCATGCCAGTGTTATCCAATACATTGCAGAACTGTAAGGGTTACATAGCATCATAAATCAATATAATGCTATGTGACCCCCCCGGCAGCGCTGGGAGTCACGTTGCGGACTCGCTGCGGGAGGAACGCTCGTCTGCAAGGGGCCTTTGGCTGTGACAAACATCACATGGCCAGAGATCGCAGTGTAGCAATGCTGCATTACCACTAGTGAGAGGGGTCATTTTGGGACCTGCACATTGTCATGACAGCCCCAATAATTCTCACAACTGTAGGGTTGCAATGCGACCCCATTCACTGTCACGATTTGAACCCCTGCACAACATTACGATGATTGGTCCTGGGACAGAATTGCGTAAACCAGCTATGGAATCCGTTTCATCTGCTAGTGCGAGGAGACATAAAGCCCAGCGTTACTGGCTGAGCGCACTGCAGCCGTCCACCATCATTGCCCTCTCTTCTCCACCACTTACCCCTTACATGGGGGGCACAGGGCACTCTCAGCACATGGTGCAGTGTACGCAGAACGCTCACCTACGTCCGTCGCATGACTGAAAAACTTGTCTACTTTAGCTGCTCCTTGTCTATGGAGCAGTCGGCTGTGCGCGCACTTCCCGTTTTCATAACTGAAAAGCAAGCTGCTGCGTTCAGCGCGGGAGAAGGGGGGTGATAGAAGCAGCCAATGGCACGGCAGCACGCTGATACTGACCAATCAGCAGCCTCCTCACTAATAACAGAGCTCTGTACGGTACGGAGCTCTGTTATTGGATTGCTGTGTCTGCTGGATGCAAGACCTTACTTCAGCGGAGGGTCTAGGCGCAAATGGCGACAAGACTGTAAAGTCTGTCGCCATTTTGCAATTCTAAGTCGCATTGGTGACCATTTTAGTCGCCATTTGGAGCCCTGTAGAGCATAGTGGTATACAGAGTATGTATTATATAGAGTATAGTGGTATATAGAGCATGTATTATATAGAGTATGTATTATATAGAGTATAGTGGTATATAGAGTATATATTATATAGAGTATAGTGGTATATAGAGTATATATTATATAGAGCAGGGATCAGCAACCTCCGGTACTCCAGCTTGTTGTGAAACTACAGTTCCCAACATGCCCCATTCATTTCTATGAGAATTCTTAGAAGCGCAGAGCAAGTATATACTACTTTTCATGTCAATGTATAATACTGTTAAGGGGGCCTTGACAATGCACTCTTTCACTCCTTCCCCTGGGTGGGCTCCTTCTGAGTTTTGGCCCATAGCATCCGCTTCCCCTACCGCCAATATAGCTATGCCCATACATTGTGACATCATAATGGAATCCTGGATGCCATCACCTGCTGAACATACATTGTGATATCATAATAGGGACCTTAGATTCAGGATTCCATCAGTATGTCTTTTGGAGTGTGGGAGGAAACTGGAGAACCCGGAGGAAATCCACGCAAACATGGGAAGAACATACAAACTCTATGCAGATGTTGTCCTTGGTCAAATTCAAACCTAGGACCCCAGCACTGCAAGGCACCAGTGACCTAACCACCGTGCCGCCACAGTTATTGGAATCCTGGATATCATCACCTACTGCCCATACATTGTGACATCAATGGAATCCTGGATACCATCAGCTGCTGACCATACATTGAGACATCATAATGGAATCCTTGATACCATCATTTACTGCCCATACATTATGACTTCATAATAGAATCCTGAAAACCATTACCTTTTGCCCATACGTTGTGACATCATAATGGAATGCTGGATACCATCATTTATTGACCATACATTGTGACATCATAATTGTGGCGAAACCAACCTCGCCACTGGGTTTTGGAGGGGCCTGGTTGCCAGCCTCTTGGCCCAGGATTATGGCCCATACTAACTTTGAAGGAGAAGACAGACCGGCCGCACAACTTAAATCTGTGGAACTGTTTTGGACAGAAAACCCATGAGTACAGCCAGGCCCAAGAGACTTTTACAACTAATTCGAGCTATGTTGGGATGTTAAATGTCTATGTGTATTGTAAAGGGTGGGACATTGTATATGTTGAGTAGTGAGGTCTGTTCCATTGTCTCTCTGTGTGTATTGGCGATGTCCCTTTGTCCTGAGAGATAATTGAATTACGTCTCGGTTGTCTCCAGGACAGAAGACATTGTATATTCTCCTGCCTGTGATGATTACATCAACCCAGTGTGAGGTAATTGTATCAGAGGCAGAGGGGAGGATTTTGTGTGGGAGTGTCTGAGTTTATTGTACGTGGTTATTGGCTGTTTTTACAAAACCCTGTGGGTGGTAACCTTGTTCGAAGATGTGTATAAATCAATGCTTGTGTGTTCAAATAAAGAGTTCCTGTTTTTACCCTTTACCATGTTGAGGCTGGTGTTTGGGTAACTGATCGACACTGGGGGATTGCTATACGCTGAAGATTTGCTATACTCCCTTGGCATAGCTACTAGCTCTTGTAAGAGCTGTTCCTGCTCTCTGGATTTAGGAGAGGTTCACCCACTGGAGCCTGGAGCCTTGTCGTAGGTCCAGGGTGGGTAGGAGACGGTGAGACCTCAACCAAGCTTCGGCGGTTCGTGGGGTCTGCAGTGCGTACGGTGTCAAGTGGAGTGCTTGGAGTCCTGGGAAAGCACTAGGAGCATCTATCAACAGAGGTACCCGGTCGGGGTGCCAGGAGATCCGTTACAATGGCAATATAATGGAATCCTGGATACCATCACCTGCTGACCATACATTGTGACATCATAATGGAATCCTGAATACTATTAACTGCTGATCATACATTATGACATCATTATAGAATCCAGGATACCACTATTCACTGCCTATACATTGTGACATCATAATTGAATACTGAATACCATCACTTGCTGACCATAGTTTGTAACATCATAATGGAATCCTGAATACTATTAACTGCTGATCGTACATTGTGACATCATAATGGATCCTTGATACCATCACCTGCTGACCATAAGTTGTGTCATCATAATCCAATCCTAGTTGCCATCACCTGCTGACCATACATTGTGACATCATAATGGAATCCATAATACCATCACCTGCTGACCATACATTGAGACATCATAATGGAATTCTAGGTACCATTACCTGCTAACCATACATTGTGACATCATAATGGAATCCTGGATACCATCATTAACGTTCTATACCTTGTCACATCATAATGGAATCCTGGATACTATCACCTGCTGACCATACTGTAACGGATCTCCTGGCAGCCCGACCGGGAACCTCCGTCGATGGATGCTCCTAGTGCTTCCCGAGGATACCAAGCACTCCACTTGACACCGTAAGCACGGCAGACCCCACAAACCGCCAAAGCTTGGTTGAGGTCTCACCGTCTCCTACCCACCCTGAACCTATGGCAAGGCTCCAGGCTCCAGTGGGTGAACCTGTCCTAAATCCAGAGAGCAGGAACAACTCTTACAAGAGCTAGGAGTTATAGCCAGGGGAGTATACAGCGTATAGCAATCCCCATACACATGAGACGAGGCTCTATGTTGAATGTAAAACAGGAACTCTTTATTGAACACACAAGCATTGACTTATATACACATTTTCCAACAAGGGTACCACCCCCGTGGACCTGGTTGGGAACTGAGGACATGAGCAGCCAATCCTTTACAGTTTAAACACAAAAACTAACCCTATTCAATAAACACAATGGCATTGTCTGTGACGCAATTAACAAACGCAACATGCAAACAGACATCTTCACCCTCTCCATAATGAATGAATAGGGACAGTGGAGACACATGTGATGGGATTATCTCCTGAGTGTATCATATGGTGATCTACTCATCTAGGAGTCGGCTGCTATTATAATCAACTATCTTAATCCCATCACTAACACAATCAGTGGGAGTCTCAGTGCAGAGTTAACCCTTTTTGTGTTGCTGAATCCACACCATGCCTTTTTAATGGGCAATAGGAAATATGTGGCATATAAATTACACACAAAAATCAGGGTTCATAGTTCCTTGTAACCCTAAAAGGTCTTAGGGGGTCTTCATAGTTCTCGGTCCATAGTCTGTAGGAAGGAGGCTGGCCCTCAGGCTTCTCCAGCAGCCCCAGTGATGGTTCAGTCCGTCGCACATACCATGTGACATCATAATGTAATCCTATGTACCATCACCTGCTAAACACGTTGTGACATCATAACGGAATCTTCGATACCATCACCTGCTGACCATACATTGTGACATCATAATGGAATTCTGGATACCATCATATACTGCCCATACATTGTGACATCATAATGGAATCCTTGATACCATCAACTGCTGACCATGTATTGTAACATCAGAATGGAATCCTCAATATCATCATTCACTGCCGATACATTATGACATTATAATGGAATCCTGTATACCATCACCGGTTAACCATACATTGTGACATCATAATGAAATCCTTGATACCAGCACCTGCTGACATTATATTGTGACATCACCATTGATATCTGGATACCATCACCTACTGACCATACATTATGACATCATAATGAAATCCTGGATACCATCACTTGCTAACCATTCACTGTGACATCATAATGGAATCTTGGATAACATTATTCACTTTCCATACATTATGGCAATATAATCCTGGATACCATCACCTGCTGACCATACATTGTGACATCATAATGGAATCCTGAATACTATTAACTGCTGATCATACATGGTGACATGATATCATTATAGAATCCTGGATACCGCTATTCACTGCCTATACATTGTGACATCATAATGGAATCCTGAATACCATCACCTGCTGACCATACATTTTGAAATCATAATGGAATCCTTGATACCATCACCTACTGCCCACATATTGTGACAACATAATGGAATCCTGAATACCATCACCTGCTGACCATACATTGTGACATCATAATGGAATCCTGGGTACCATCACTTGCTAACCATACATTGTGACATCATAATGGAATACTGGATACCATCATTCACTTCCCATACCTTGTGACATCATAAGAGAATCCTTGATACCATCATTCAATGCCCATGTTTTGTGACATCATAATGGAATCCTGGATACCATCACCTACTGACCATACATTGTAACATCATAGAAGAATCCTGTATACGATCATTCACTGCCCATATATTATGGCATCATAATGGAATCCTAAATACTATATCTACTGAACATATATTGTGACATCATAATGGAGTCCTAAATACCATCATTCACTGCCCATACATTGTAACATCATAATAAAATCCTATTTAAATCAACTGCTGACCATTCAATGTGATATTATAATGGAATACTACATTCTGTACCCGCTTACCATACATTGTGATATCATAACTGAATCCTGAATACCATGACCGGCTGACCATACATTGTGACATCATAATGGAATCCATAATACCATCACCTGCTGACCATACATTGAGACATCATAATGTATTCCTAGGTACCATCACCTGCTGACCATACATTGTGACATCATAATAGAATCCATAATACCATCACCTGCTGACCATACATTGAGACATCATAATGAAATCCTATGTACCATCATCGGCTGACCATACATTGTGACATCATAATGGAATAATTGATACCAGCACCTGCTGACATTATATTGTGACATCACCAATGATATCTGAATACCATCACCTACTGCCCGTACATTGTGACATCATAATGAAATCCTGGATCCCATAATGGAATAATTGATACCAGCACCTGCTGACATTATATTGTGACATCACCAATGAAATCTGAATACCATAACCTACTGCCCGTACATTGTGACATCATAATGGAATCCTCAATGCGATCATTCATTGCCCATACATTTTGACATCATAATGGAACCCTTGATACCATCACCTGCTGACTATACATTGTGACATCATAATGAAATCCTGGATCCCATGACCGGCTGACCATGCATTGTGACTTCATAATGGAATCCTAAATACCATCATTCACTGCCTATACATTATGGCAATATAATGGAATCCTGGATACCATCAGCTACAGACCATACATTGTGACATCATAATAGAATCCTAGGTACCATCACCTGCTAACCATTCACTGTGTCATCATAATGGAATCTTGGATACTATCACCTGCTGATCGTACATTGTGACATCATAATGGAATACCGCATACCGTCACCTGCAGATCTTACATTCTGACATCATCATGAAATCCTTGATAACATCACCTACTGCCCATACATTATGACATCATAATGGAATCCTAGATACTATCACCTACTGCCCATACGTTGTGACATCATCATGGAGTCCTGGATATTATATTTCACTGCCCATACATTGTGACATCATAATGGAATCCTGGATATCATCACCTGCTGACCATACAGTGTGACATTATAATGGAATCCTGGATACCATCATTCACTGCCCATAAATTGTGACATCATCATGGAATCCTGGATACCATCATCTGCTGAACATACATTGTGACATCATAATGAAATCCTAAATACTGTACTTGCTCATCATACATTGTGACATCATCATGGAATCCTTGATACCATCATCTGCTGACCATACAGTGTGACATTATAATGGAATCCTTGATCCCATCATTCACTGTCCATACATTATGACTTAATAATAGAATCCTGTAAACCATTACCTTCTGCCCATACGTTGTGACATCATAATGGAATGCTGGATACCATCATTCACTGACCATACATTGTGACATCATAAAAATAAAACTAGTTACATCAACTGCTGACCATTAATTGTGACATTATAATGGAATCCTGGATACCATCACCTACTGCCCATTCATTATCACATCATCATGGAATGCTGGATACCATCATTCACTGACCATAAATTGTGACATCATAATGGAATCCTTGATACCATCATCTGCTGACCTTACATTATGACTTCATAATAGAATCCTGTAAACCATTACCTTCTGCCCATACGTTGTGACATCATAATGGAATGCTGGATACCATCATTCACCGACCATACATTGTGACATCATAAAAAAAAAATAGTTACATCAACTGCTGACCATTCATTGTGACATTATAATGGAATCCTGGATCCAATCATTCACGTCCTATATATTGTGACATCATAATGGAATCCTTGATACCATCACCTTCTGACCCTACATGGTGACATCATTATAGAATCCTGGATACCACTATTCACTGCCTATACATTGTGACATCATAATGGAATACTGAATACTATCACTTGCTGACCATAGTTTGTAACATCATAATAAAATCCTGGATGCCATTATTCACTGCCCAGACGTTATGACATCATAGTGGAATCCTGTATACCATCACCGGCTGACCATACATTGTGACATCATAATCAGAAAACAAATAGATGCAGCGCTCACCTGCGTTAATTGCTAAAGAAGGGCGGACACAGCCTGGATTCGGCCATACAAAATCTCAAATAAAAAAGGGGAAGTCTACTGGACTACACCTTTCCTATTTTAATATTGTGACATTGTAATGGAATCCTAAATACTGTACCTGCTGACCATACTTTTTGATGTCATCATGGAATCCTGGATACCATCATTCACTGCCCATATATTATGACGTCATAATAGAATCCTTGATACCATCATCTGCTGATAATACATTGTGACATCATAATGGAATCCTGGATACCGTCACCTTCTGCCCATACATTGTGACATCATAATGGAATCCTAGATACCATCACCTACTGCCCATACGTTGTGACATCATCATGGAATCCTGGATATTATAATTTACTACCCATACATTGTAACATCATAATGGAATCCTGGATATCATCACCTGCTGACCAGGCAGTGTGACATCATAATGGAATCCTTGATCCCATCATTCTCTGCCCATACATTATGACTTCATAATAGAATCCTGTAAACCATTACCCTCTGCCCATACGTTGTGACATCATAATGAAATCCTGGATACCATCACCTACTACCCATTAGTTATGACATCATCATGGAATCCTGGATACCATCATTCACTGCCCATACATTGTAACATCAAAATGGAATCCTGGATACTATCACCTGCTGATCATACCGTGTGACATCATAATGGAATCCTAAATACTGTACCTGCTGATCATACATTGTGACATAATAATGGAATCCTGGATACCATCACCTGCTAACGATTCACTGTGACATCATAATGGAATCTTGGATACCAACACCACCTGAACATACATTATGACATCATAATGGAATCTTGCATACTTTCACCTGCTGACCATAGATTGTGACATCATAATGGAATCCTTGATACCATCATCTGCTGACCTTACATTATGACTTTATAATAGAATCCTGTAAACCATTACCTTCTGCCTAAACGTTGTGACATCATAATGGAATGCTGAATACCATCATTCACAGACCATACATTGTGACATCATAAAAAAAAAAACTAGTTGCATCAACTGCTGACCATTAATTGTGACATTATAATGGAATCCTGGATACCAACACCTACTGCCCATTCGTTATGACATCATCATGGAATCCTGGATACCATCATTCAATGCCCATACACTGTACAGTAAAGAAATTCGTGGCACACCAGAGTAAATTTGATGCAATTTAATTCATTGATGTTTTACATCATTTCATAACTTCATGTATATATACATAATTGATACATCCGGTGTATAACGTGTCCCAACGTTTCGGCCATATATCTGGCCTTTGTCAAGGGATCTGTGAAAAATTATATAAATAGAAATCACTAATAAGTACATAATGATGAAAGTGAAATGAGGGTCATATGCAAAAAATAAACAATAAATGGTCAGGTATATATGTCAAATCAAGAAACAAAACAAGAGAAAATATAATTTCATGGGTATCATCCCTAAAAGGAAAATCACAGTGCGGCATTGACAGAGAACATATGTGGAGTAATAGTAAAGGCGCCATATAATCGAATGGTAGACATGAGTCAGTGGAAGTCACTGAATGCATCCATGTTGGTAAAGTATTGTCATATAAACCAGGGAGTGTGGCTGGGGGCCCCACTATATGTTGTCAGAGGTATCAGGAGATACCTGTTACTGTAAACAGACCTGTTAGGGAGGAAAGAGAAGACCAGCGATTACCTGTGGTTATGATAGCGGAGACCTCGACCGGATGTGTCTGCAGTGAGAGGCGCGCTGGGATTTATAAAGGGTACTAGATTGTATCGTCTCTGTGGTGGCTGCGTGCGTCCTTGATGACGTCACGCCGCTCGCGCATGCGCGATAGCCTCTGCTGGACAAGTGAGGGCATGTGAGTTGCCCTTACTACAGGAATCAAACTACTGATATATAGAGGGCCCTGGTATCGCGTTATAGCTATATGGAGGGCGCTATTGAGTCACAGCTAATGTCTGGTCTGTTGGAGATGTGAAATAATAAAGACAAATAATAAAAACAAATGACATTATGTAGATAGCACCGTCCTCTGTTAGTCACAGGTAATGGCATATAATAATAACTGGGTTATATGGATGAGTGGGAAGGGGGAAGGAACAGTGGGAGGGTAAAGGGTTAGGGGAAGGGAAACAGGGGGAAGGGAAAGGATAAGGAAAGGGGGAGGTTGTGGGGATTGGAGGGGTAATCTCACCCATATGTTCTAGATCTAAACTCCCATTTTATCGAATCTGTGAGGAGAAACATATAATAATTGTTATTAGGGATATAGGATTGAACAGTGATAATAATAACAGCATAAAGTCCATTATATATTAAAGAAGAAATCGCATTCCCGGTTTAATCCTCTAGGGTTCAATGTGTCCAGGCGGTGGATCCAGTAAGATTCCCTTTGTTTAAGCAATAGTATCTGATTTCCACCCCTCCGTGGGTTTTTTATCTGCTCTAATACCTGAAATCTTAAAGATGAGATCTGGTGATTTCGTTCCTTAAAGTGAGCAGGGATAGGTAGAAGTAACTGATTGGTCCTGATAGTGGACTTGTGCTTCGAGATCCTGTCTCTGATATGTTGGGTGGTTTCACCCACATAACAAAGTCCGCATGGGCATTTGATCAGATACACCACATTTGTGGAGTCGCATGTAAAAAAGTCATTAATGGTGTAGCGTTTACCCGAATGTGGGTGTGTTACCGTGTTCCCTTTAATCACACTTGAGCACTGTGCACAGTGAAGGCAAGGAAAGGTGCCTGATTGTGGGGTGCCAAGGAACCTCTGCCGTGGGAGTTTTGTCAATGGTCCGATATCTGCTCGGACCAATCCATCCCTGATGTTTTTGGTACGTTTATAGCAGGTTAGCGGCGGAGTTTGAAATTCTGCTATCCTTGGATAGGCTTGTGTCAGTATATGCCAATGACGTTTGAGTATGTACTGAATCTTTGGTGTTAAAGGATGGTAAGTAAGTATACTGGGTATACGTCTAGAGGATTGTGGCTGTGACTTGGTCATATCTGTAGATTTGGGTTGCTGTGCAAAGGAATCATTGGGGTAGCCTCTCTCAATGAATTTCTTAGTCATTTCGTCTAATCTTTTTACCTTTGTGGAGGAATCGCTGACGATGCGTTCTACCCGAGTAAGTTGGGAGCGTGGTAATGATTTCTTAGTGGCTTTTGGGTGATTACTGGTGTATAGTAGGAGGCTGTTTCTATCCGTTGGTTTATTGTATAGATCAAAGGCTACATTACCATCTTCGTCTTTTAGTACTAGAGTGTCCAGAAAGCTAATCTTATTACTATCAATTTGCATAGTGAAGCTCAGCTCAGGGTGTATACTATTAAGATACTGGTGAAAAGCTTCTGCGCTGGATGTGGGTCCACTCCATAGACAAAAAATGTCGTCAATGAAGCGTAACCACACCCGGGCATGTTGCTGAAAAAGAGGGTGTTTGTACACATGTGTCTCCTCGAAGTAAATCATGTATGCATTAGCATACGGGGGGGCCACATTTGCCCCATCGCGGTTCCCCGTTTCTGAATGTAGAATGTGTCGCCAAAGAGGAAGAAATTCTCATGTAGTACTGTGGAAAGGAGGGCTAGACAAAATGCTTGTTGCTGACCAGTGAGTACGGATTGTGTTTTGAGTATGTTAGCAGTTGCTTCAATGCCCTTCTGATGTTCTATTGACGTGTATAGACTATTAACATCCAAAGTTATTAATATGGAGTTAGCTGTTGGTGTGCTCTGACTCAATTTGGTGATAAAATCTTGGGTATCTAGTAAAAAAGAGCGTGATTTTTTGATAAGGGGGGTCAGAATCTTATCTAGATAAATGGATAAAGGTGAAAGTATCGAATCTGTTGAAGCAACTATCGGTCTCCCAGGGGGATTGCTAAGGTTCTTATGGATTTTGGGGAGAGTGTAAAAAACTGGCGTAATTGGGTGTTGTTTTGTCAAGAAGGTGATAGTCTTGTCATCTATTATCTCTTGTTCTTGGTAGTGTCGGAGTATGTCTTTAATTTTTTTAGCAATGCTCGGGGTTGGATCAGTTTTGAGAGGTTCATATGTGTCAAGGTCATTCAATTGGTTGGAAATGTCTGTAATGTACATTGTTTTATCCATGACCACTATGGCCCCTCCCTTGTCTGCTGGTTTGATCATGATTTTTGTGTTTGTTTGTAATTCTTTTATTGCTCTCTGTTCCTCTACCGTCAGGTTAGAGGAATGTTTGAAATCACCCCTGGTGTATGAATCCAGGGTCTGTTGTATGGTTTGTTTTGTAAATGAGATATAGGTCTCTACTGGGTGGTATGATTTAGGGGGCATGTAGGAGCTTTTGTTTCTCAGGCCTAATGTTTGTAGTGCCAGGGCATCATTCATGTTTCCACTTGATACCACACTTGGTTGGTCACATTGGCCAAAGTGTGTTTTTAGTCTAATGGTTCGGTAGAACCGTTGTAGCTCTTGTTCCAGAAGGAAAGTATTAAGTGGAGTAGTGGGACAGAATGATAGCCCTTTTTGTAAGACTGAAATTTGAGCAGGTGAGAGAATCACAGAGGAAATGTTCATCACTAAATTGTTCATGTTACCTGTGATCGAGTCAGAATGCGGTTGTCTGGATCTCCTCCTCTGGCTTCTCCGCGGTCGCCTCTTCCTTGTCTGTAACGATTGCGTCCTCGTCCTAAAAAATGCTGGCGGCGTTGGGTGTTGATCCTTCCGCTTTCCGAGCCGGATGAACTTTGTCCTGAAGAGAAGTCGTGGTTTCTGTTGTCCCAGCTTGCTTGTGAATTGGGGTCGCGCCATCTGTACACTCTGTTCAGCCTATAATCCTCGGCGTCGCGGATGAATTTGGCCCTTTTGGTTCCTTCTGTGTATTTTTGATATTCAGAGGTTTGTTTAGATGTTTTTTCTTTTAGTGTTGTCCACTCTTCCGTAGATAGTAGGCTTGATAGTTGTTCTTCAGTTGCTGTAATTTGTTTCTGAAGGTCTTCTATGGTATGCCGGGCTTTGTCAATAGTTAGTAACATAAGATCAAATGAGCATTTATTGATAATGTTCTCGAAGCGGTCACAAAAGTCGGCGTCGTCCTTGAATAATGTCGGACGTAGATGCGAGCGCAGGCCTCTTGGTATACGATTATTTTTGTGGTACTCTGTGAGGGTACTACTATTGCTTAAACAAAGGGAATCTTACTGGATCCACCGCCTGGACACATTGAACCCTAGAGGATTAAACCGGGAATGCGATTTCTTCTTTAATATATAATGGACTTTATGCTGTTATTATTATCACTGTTCAATCCTATATCCCTAATAACAATTATTATATGTTTCTCCTCACAGATTCGATAAAATGGGAGTTTAGATCTAGAACATATGGGTGAGATTACCCCTCCAATCACCACAACCTCCCCCTTTCCTTATCCTTTCCCTTCCCCCTGTTTCCCTTCCCCTAACCCTTTACCCTCCCACTGTTCCTTCCCCCTTCCCACTCATCCATATAACCCAGTTATTATTATATGCCATTACCTGTGACTAACAGAGGACGGTGCTATCTACATAATGTCATTTGTTTTTATTATTTGTCTTTATTATTTCACATCTCCAACAGACCAGACATTAGCTGTGACTCAATAGCGCCCTCCATATAGCTATAACGCGATACCAGGGCCCTCTATATATCAGTAGTTTGATTCCTGTAGTAAGGGCAACTCACATGCCCTCACTTGTCCAGCAGAGGCTATCGCGCATGCGCGAGCGGCGTGACGTCATCAAGGACGCACGCAGCCACCACAGAGACGATACAATCTAGTACCCTTTATAAATCCCAGCGCGCCTCTCACTGCGGACACATCCGGTCGAGGTCTCCGCTATCATAACCACAGGTAATCGCTGGTCTTCTCTTTCCTCCCTAACAGGTCTGTTTACAGTAACAGGTATCTCCTGATACCTCTGACAACTTATAGTGGGGCACCCAGCCATACTCCCTGGTTTATATGACAATACTTTACCAACATGGATGCATTCAGTGACTTCCACTGACTCATGTCTACCATTTGATTATATGGCGCCTTTACTATTACCCCACATATGTTCTCTGTCAATGCCGCACTGTGATTTTTCTTTTAGGGATGATACCCATGAAATTATATTTTCTCTTGTTTTGTTTCTTGATTTGACATATATACCTGACCATTTATTGTTTATTTTTTGCATATGACCCTCATTTCACTTTCATCATTATGTACTTATTAGTGATTTCTATTTATATAATTTTTCACAGATCCCTTGACAAAGGCCAGATATATGGCCGAAATGTTGGGACACGTTATACACCAGATGTATAAATTATGTATATATACATGAAGTTATGAAATGATGTAAAACATCAATGAATTAAATTGCATCAAATTTACTCTGGTGTGCCACGAATTTCTTTACTGTGCTACGTGACGTTTTATCGTCCTCCGTGGGCACCCACCACTAAAACAGGGTGTGCGGGTCTCATCATCCCCTATACTGCCCATACATTGTGACATCATAATGGAATCCTGGATACCATCACCTACTAACCATACAGTTTGACATCATAATGGAATCCTTGATACCATCATTTACTGCCCATACATTATGACTTCATAATAGAATCCTGAAAACCATTACCTTCTGCCCATATGTTGTGACATCATAATGGAATGCTGGATACTATCATTTATTGACCATACATTGTGACATAATTGTGGCAAAACCAACCTCGCCACTGGGTTTTGGAGGGGCCTGGATGCCAGCCTCTTGCCCCAGGATTATGGCCCATACTAACTTTGAAGGAGAAGACAGACCGGCCGCACAGCTTAAATCTGTGGAACTGTTTTGGACAGAAAAGCCATGAGTACAACCTGGTCCAAGAGACTTTTATAACCAATACGCGCTATGTTGGGATGTTAAATGTCTATGTGTATTGTAAAGGGTGGGACATTGTATACGTTGAGTAGTGAGGTCTGTTCCATTGTCTCTCTGTGTGTATTGGCGATTGCCCTCTGTCCTGAGAGATAATTGAATTACAACTCAGTTGTCTCCAGGACAGAGGACATTGTGTATTCTCCTGCCTGTGATGATTATGTTAACCATGGTGTGCCATGATTATATCACAGGCAGAGGGGAGGATTCTATGTGGGTTGTAGCCTTTGTGTTATTGGTAATTGTATTTTGTGGATTGCGTCTCAGACAATGCCAGTGTGTTAGTTAATTGCGTCAAAGACAATTCTGATTGTATTTTGTTGATTGCGTTACAGACAGAGGGAAGGGAGTTTTGTGTACAATTGCTGGGAAGGTTTCAATTCTGTAAATGCATGTGATTGGCTAAAATATAAACTATCACAGTCTTCTACAAGGGCGCCAAGGGAAGTGTCCCTTGCTAGGAGACCTGCATAAAAGGCTGAAAAATAACCCATTAAAGAGTTGCTGTTTTACATTCAACATAGAGCCTCATCTCATGTGTGTGGGGATTGCTATACGTGTATACTCTCCTGGCTATTGCTTCTAGCTCTTGTAAGAGCTGCTCCTGTTCCTGGCTCCTGTGGTGGTTTTGGTGTAGAGCGGAGTGCTTGGAGTCCTCGGGAAGCACTGGGAGCATCCATCAACGGAGGCACCCGGTCGGGGTGCTAGGAGATCCGTTACAATAATAAAATCCTATTTACATCAACTGCTTACTATTCATTGTGACATTATAATGAAATCCTAAATTCTGTACTAGCTTACCATACATTATAACATCAAAATGGAATCCTGGATACCATCACCTGCTGACCCTGCATTGTGATATCATAATGGAATCCTGGATGCCATTATTCACTGCCCATACATTGTGACATCATAACGGAATCCTGAATACCATGACCTGCTGACCATACATTATGACATCATAATGGAATCCATAATACCATCACCTGCTGACCATTCATTGTGACATGATTATGGAATCCTATGTACCATCACCTGCTAACCATACTTTGTGACATCATAATGGAATCCTGGATACTATCACCTGCTGATCATACCGTGTGACATCATAATGGAATCCTGATCACCATCATCTGCTGAACATACATTGTGACATCATAATGGAATCCTAAATACTGTACCTGCTGATCATACATTGGGATATAATAATGGAATCCTGGATACCATCACCTGCTAACGATTCACTGTGACATCATAATGGAATCTTGGATACCAACACCACCTGAACATACATTATTGCATCATAATGGAATCCTTGATACCACCATCTGCTGACCATACATTGTGACATCATAATGAAATCCTTGATACCGTCAACTGTTGACCTTACATTATGACTTCATAATAGAATCCTGTAAACCATTACCTTCTGCCCATACGTTGTGACATCATAATGGAATGCTGGATACCATTATTCACCGACCATACATTATGACATCATAAAAAAAAACCTAGTTACTGCTGACCATTCATTGTGACATTATAATGGAATCCTGGATCCAATCATTCACGTCCTATATATTTGACTTCATAATGGAATCCTTCATACCATCACCTACTGACCATACATGGTCACATCATTATGTAATCCTGGATACCACCATTCACTGCCTATACATTGTGACATCATAATGGATTACGGAATACTATCACTTGCTGATCATAGTTTGTAACATCATAATAAAATCCTGGATGCCATTATTCACTGCCCAGACGTTATGACATCATAGTGGAATCCTGTATACCATCACCGGCTGACCATGCATTGTGACATCATAATCAGAAAACAAATAGATGCAGCGCTCACCTGCGTTAATTGCTAAAGAAGGGTGGACACAGCCTGGATTCGGCCATACAAAATCTCGAATAAAAAAGGGGAAGTCTACTGGACTTCACCTTTCCTATTTTAATATTGTGACATCGTAATGGAATCCTAAATACTGTACCTGCTGACCATACTTTTTGATGTCATCATCGAATCCTGGATACCATCACCTGCTAACCATTCACTGTGACATCATAATGGAATCCTTAATGCTGTCACATGCTACCCATACTTTGTGATCAGTGGCGTAACTAGAATTTATTGGGCCCCACAGGAAATATATAACCCTCCCCCTCTACCTCCCAGCAACTACTTCACAACCCCCTCCTCCCATGCAACCTTCCCTGCTGTAGCTAGTCAAGATAGTTCTCTTAGACCATGCCAGGCAGCCTCTCCATCTATTTTCTAAGCAGATATATATATATATATATATATATATATATATAGATCCATAGATAAAATCTGGCAGCACTCCCTTCACATGCAGATGTAAGGTGCCCGCGGTGGTCCCTCGATTCAGGACGGACGACAACAAAGAAAGTCCGCAGCACTCCTTGAAATATAGAAAATGTGTTCTTTATTCACACATGTCGAATTTTGACAACGTTTCGGTTCTCTCACAGAACCTTTCTCAAGTCAGGTGAAAATAAAGTGCATACGTGCCAGTATAAATACATCATCAAATTGTTACCAATTATTTCATCAACCAATACAAAAACAGTGCACTCCCCTTCCAGGACATGTTACACTTCATTCATTAACACCACATGCTAACATGAATACAAGCGGATCAATGTGTGTCCTAATAGCTTCCATATCAATAGTGATTATTCATAATCATAATTAGTGTATAAAAGTGCATAGTGCAATAAAAAATCTCCTAAAATCTATAATACCTTGCTTGGGATTTATGGAATAGAAGGAGATGGCGTCTTGATTTCTATGGAGGCACGCCACTACTCCGCGTCTATTCCTCGTTAGTGCGCATGTGTCAGTCCTTCCCCCCTTGTGAAGCGGTACATAACCGCTGTACGTCACCCGCAAGCAGAGACCCAGCGTTGTGACGTCTGGTCAGCTGCGTCAGCACACACCACGCGCATCATGTGCACGCCAGTGTGCTGCAACAGTCACCCGCGCCACGTCACCTGCCTATTCCGCCATTTTACATTAGGGCAATCATTTGGGCAATGACTATATCTTGCGCCTCTCTTTCTCCTGCTATTCCCCACTGCCTAAATTGTCACCCAGCATAGGTAAACGCCTGAATTACACATTCAAATAATACAAATATATCAACACATCACATTATAACATGGTTAATCCATGTAACTTCCATTGGGTCCACCCCATACAGCATACTGTATACATCAGAGCATAGGCACTATAAAGGGGCATTAGCTAACCATCCCTCCTGTTACCCTGAATTCGACATTTAACCCTTTTGGTCTGTACTGTGTATATATATATACAGTACAGACCAAAAGTTTGGACACACCTTCTCATTCAAAGAGTTTTCTTTATTTTCATGACTATGAAAATTGTAGATTCACACTGAAGGCATCAAAACTGTGAATTAACACATGTGGAATTATATACATAACAAAAAAGTGTGAAACAACTGAAAATATGTCATATTCTAGGTTCTTCAAAGTAGCCACCTTTTGCTTTGATTACTGCTTTGCACACTCTTGGCATTCTCTTGATGAGCTTCAAGAGGTAGTCACCTGAAATGGTCTTCCAACAGTCTTGAAGGAGTTCCCAGAGATGCTTAGCACTTGTTGGCCCTTTTGCCTTCACTCTGCGGTCCAGCTCACCCCAAACCATCTCGATTGGGTTCAGGTCCGGTAACTGTGGAGGCCAGGTCATCTGGCGCAGCACCCAATCACTCTCCTTCATGGTCAAATAGCCCTTACACAGCCTGGAGGTGTGTTTGGGGTCATTGTCCTGTTGAAAAATAAATGATGGTCCAACTAAACGCAAACCGGATAGAATAGCATGCCGCTGCAAGATGCTGTGGTAGCCATGCTGGTTCAGTATGCCTTCAATTTTGAATAGTGTGCAAAGCAGTAATCAAAGCAAAAGGTGGCTACTTTGAAGAACCTAGAATATGACATATTTTCAGTTGTTTCACACTTTTTTGTTATGTATATAATTCCACATGTGTTAATTCATAGTTTTGATGTGTATCCAGCGTAGTATTAATTAAACCCCTAAAAAATATTATTTTAATGGTATACATTAAAATGATCCCTAAAGGATCCACTTAGTCGATCTATTAGACATACACACAAATAGTGACCAAAAACCACATCCAGATGAGGTTTTATACTGGGGTATGGGGAGAACACTGTCCCTAAATCTACCCCTACCCTAAAGCCCTTAGCCCAGGGAGGGCTCCTGATGGTGGAGACCCCCTGTCCGCGTGCCTATGCTGCTAACCCTTCCTGCTCCCTAAAGGGGTGCAGCAATGCACGTGGATTATTTTTTATAGGTAAGAGATTAAGGTATTAAATTTATCAGCTATATGAATAGACTGGATGGGAAATGCACAAATATAGACACAACAGTGATACAGACAAACACACAAATACACAAACATACACTTATTCAGTGTTGATATTATGATCATACACTTAAAGGGTTGACATTGTAGTCAAACACCTCACTTGCCTCGACGCGTTTCACCCACGTGTAGATTGTGGGATCATCTGGAGGTGTAATTATATATTAAATGTGCAAACCATTATATGTGACTACAAAAGTGCCAGTATAGGGCTGGGTCACATAAAAGGGGTGCTCAATGATATATGCCGGCTAAAAAGCCTAAACGCACAAGTGAAAAGGACGCTCTACCAGGGGTTAGGACAGGAAGATATATTCATATCAATTATACTTATGCCTGTTTAAGACTCCATCCCGTGTAGATACCGTTATCCACATCTACATCCATATCGGTTTAGTGGATGTAATTGACCTCTGTTCATTCCCTGCCATGATAGCTTGACAGAGCATACAATGGTGGAGTCTCATCTGAAATCAGTGTCCCCCCTGGTAGTTTTGATGCCTTCAGTGTGAATCTACAATTTTCATAGTCATGAAAATAAAGAAAACTCTTTGAATGAGAAGGTGTGTCCAAACTTTTGGTCTGTACTGAATATAATGCCTTTTTAGTCCTCCTCCTTGGTGGTCCTCTTCTGTGTTCATAGCTGCAGCTTCCCCTGCTTCCACTAAAGCTATGGCCCTGTAGATAATGTAGGGTGTATTGGCCGGCATATGGTGCTGTAGTCAGTAACCAGACCAGAGGTAGAAATCAAACATGTATTATTACTAAAATGCAGAATGGGAGTTGTAGTACCTTTCACAACAAAAAATACCAGACACATTTACATGGGTAAAAAGTGGGTGTAGTTTTGGGGTTACGGCTTAACTGAGTGTTTTTTAACATTCATGGTTTGATTATATTAAAGGCGTATTAGTAACTATTAGATCGGTGGGAGGTAATTAACCCTTTCCACATGGGGTAAAGTCTTTCCTGCACGACCTTGAAAGTTTTTCTCGACCATCCATAAATGTCCGCTCTCTTTCACTCAGGGTCAGTCTCTCAGTTCAGTTGCTTCTCTGGCAGCTTTCAGCTTACAAAAACAAGTATTGTCCCTAGATCTGCTGAATAGGAACTCTCTGCTCTACATGGGGGAGCAGCGTGTCTACCGGCAACCTAACCAAGACCGCCTGTTAACTATATGCCACCCACACATAACCATTGGGGATTCAAAAGAGAATACTCTACCTTTTGAGTACTTGGGTAATAAATCACATAAAGTATAGAGAATGAACGTGACTTATAAAAATACCTTTAATGGTAGAGTAATGGGTATTGGTTCGACGGTACCTAGTAACTAATAATAAGTGATGTAATCCTTCAGAGGAGAAAAAATATAATAATGGAATGGCAACGGGAAAAAGATAAATCAAAAGGAGGATGATCAGGGGACCACAGGGAATACTAACCCTGTAAGACCCTAGTCTATCCTCAGTCCAGGGTTGCCCCCTAGTGGTGGAGGTTCCCTGTCCCCGTGTCTACTCCTAGAGTATCCCTGTTAAAACCCTATAGATATGGGATATAACAAATGTCAAGAAGATAGAAAAACAACAAAAACAATAATATGTAGATATATGGATAGTGTTTAGTGTGCCGCAGGTAGTCACACACCAACACTTCCTTTATACAAAAAAGAACCCCTACGCGTTTCACCTAAGGCAAGGCTCATGGGTGAGAAAAAGATAATAGATTTTTCACTTAGCTCCCCGTCCAGATGTAAGGAAACATTGATCTTGGCAATTAAGGCTACTTTCACACTTGCGTTCAGAGCGGATCCGCTCATATAATGCAGACGGTGGCTCCGTTCAGAAAGGATCCGTCTGCATTATATTGTTAAAAAAAATTCTAAGAACGGATCCGTCCAGACTTTACATTGAAAGTCAATGGGGGACGGATCCGTTTGAAGATTGAGCCATATTGTGTCATCTTCAAACTGATCCGTCCCCATTGACTTACATTGTAAGTCTGGACGGATCCGCACGCCTCCGCACGGCAAGCAGCGTTCAGGTGTCCGCCTGCTGAGCGGAGCGGAGGCTGAACGCTGCCAGACTGATGCATTCTGAGCGGATCCGCGTCCACTCAGAATGCATTAGTGCTGGATGGATGAGTTCGGGGCCGCTTGTGAGAGCCTTCAAACGGAGCTCACAAGCGGACACCCGAACGCTAGTGTGAAAGTAGCCTTACTGATAACATATTGCCAAGAAATCGGTGGCCCAATGTTCCAGGAAGGCTGTAAATCACAACATGTAAACCTTTAGCATAGAATTAACTTTTTAGCAACATACTTTTTAGTATGTTACATAAAGTACAGTATCAAGTAGGGTTGTCTCGATACCAAAATTTTGATTCGATTTCGATACCATAAAAATGTATTGCGATACTCGATACCATTCGATACCACTCAAAAAATATATAAAACACCAAAAAAGTCATATGCAATCCATATTTTATGGAACGTCCGGCCCCTTTATAAAACATTCCTATTCTATTTTTTGGGGGGGTGGCATCCGCTCCGTGAAAGAGTGCCAAGACCCGATGCAGACTGCAGAGGCACGGAGCATTAACATGACTGATAATGCTCCGTGCCTCTCTGTGACCTCTTTACTACGAAATCACAATGACAACTGTGATTTTGTAGTAAAGAGATCACAGAGAGGCACGGAGCATTATCAGTCATGTTAATGCTCCGTGCCTCTGCAGTCTGCATCGGGTCTTGGCACTCTTTCACGGAGCGGATGCCACGCACGGCATCCGCTCGTGTGAAACAGCCCTTAGACTCCCTGTACAGTGTGCCCCCCCAACACCCCAGTATAAGAAACATTGGTGGTACAGTGTGCCCCCCCAACACCCCAGTATAAGAAACATTGGTGGCACAGTGTGCCCCCCCAATGCCCCAGCATAAGAAACATTGGTGGCACAGTGTGCCCCCCCAACACCCCAGCATAAGAAACATTGGTGGCACAGTGTGCCCCCCCAACACCCCAGTATAAGAAACATTAGTGGCACAGTGTGCCCCCCCCCCAACACCCCAGTATAAGAAACATTGGTGGCACAGTGTGCCCCCCCCCCAACACCCCAGTATAGGAAACATTGGTGGCACAGTGTGCCCCCCCCAGACACCCCAGTATAAGAAACATTGGTGGCACAGTGCGCCCCCCCCCCCCAACACCCCAGTATAAGAAACATTGGTGGCACAGTGCGCCCCCCCCCAACACCCCAGTATAAGAAACATTAGTGGCACAGTGTGCCCCCCCCAACACCCCAGTATAAGAAACATTGGTGGCACAGTGTGCCCCCCCAACACCCCAGTATAGGAAACATTGGTGGCACAGTGTGCCCCCCCCAGACACCCCAGTATAAGAAACATTGGTGGCACAGTGCGCCCCCCCCCCAACACCCCAGTATAAGAAACATTGGTGGCACAGTGCGCCCCCCCCCCAACACCCCAGTATAAGAAACATTGGTGGCACAGTGCGCCCCCCCCAACACCCCAGTATAAGAAACATTGGTGGCACAGTGCGCCCCCCAACACCCCAGTATAAGAAACATTGGTGGCTCAGTGGGAAGTGCCAATGAGGGTTAAAAAATAAAATTTAAAAAAATTAACTCCCCTCCTCCAGTTGATCGCGCAGCTGCCGGTCTCCTGTTCTTTCTTCAGGACCTGTGGTGACGTCACTGAGCTCATCACATGGTCCATTACCATGGTGATGAATCATGTGATGTATCATGTGATGAGCACAGTGATGTCACCACAGGTCCTTTGACAGGTCCTGAAGAAAGAACAGGAGACAATCAATTGGAGGAGGTGAGTTAATTTTTATTTATTTTTTTAACCCTCATTGGCACTGCCCACTGCGCCACCAATGTTCATTATATTGAGGGGGCGCACTGCGCCACCAATGTTTATTATATTGAGGGGGGGGGCACACTGCGCCACCAATGTTTATTATACAGGGGTGTTGGGGGGGTGCACACTGCGCCACCAATGTTTATTATATTGAGGGGGGGTACACTGCGCCCCCCAATGTTTATCATACTGGGGTGTTGGGGGGGCGCACTGCGCCACCAATGTTTATTATATTGACCTTCTACTATGC
This sequence comes from Bufo gargarizans, assembly GCF_014858855.1. Classification (NCBI taxonomy): domain Eukaryota; kingdom Metazoa; phylum Chordata; class Amphibia; order Anura; family Bufonidae; genus Bufo; species Bufo gargarizans. The sequence continues at coordinate 6,782,628 of NC_058080.1, forward strand.
ATTCTGTATTAAAGAATGCTATTATTTTCCCTTATAGCCATGTTATAAGGGAAAATAATACAGTGAGTAGACTGTCATCTTAGCAACCATGAGTGAAAATCGCACCGCATCCGCACTTGCTTGCGATTTTCACGCAGCCCCATTAGCTTCTATGGGGCCTGCATTGTGTGAAAAACGCACAACATAGAGCATGCTGTGATTTTCACGCAACGCACAAGTGATGTGTGAAAATCACCGCTCATGTGCACAGCCCCATAGAAGTGAATGGGTCCGGATTTAGTGCGGGTGCATTCCGGTATTTTGAATGCCAGATCCGGCACTAATACATTCCTATGGGAAAAAATGCTGGATCCGGCATTCAGGCAAATCTTCAGTTTTTTCTGCCGGAGATAAAACCGTAGCATGCTGCGGTTTTATCTTTTGCCTGATCAGTCAAAATGACTGAACTGAAGACATCCTGATGCATCCTGAACAGATTACTCTCTATTCAGAATGAATGGGGATATGCCTGATCAGTTCTTTTCTGGTATAGAGCCCCTGTGTGACAGAACTCTATGCCTGAAAATAAAAACGCTAGTGTGAAAGTACCTTGAAATATTAAGTTTAAGGGCTCTTTCACACTTGCGTTGTCCGGATCCGGCGTGTACTCCACTTGCCGGAATTACACGCTGGATCCGGAAAAACGCAAGTGAACTGAAAGCATTTGAAGACGGATCCGTCTTCAAAATGCGTTCAGTGTTACTATGGCAGCCAGGACGCTATTAAAGTCCTGGTTGCCATAGTAGTAGTGGGGAGCGGGGGAGCGGTATACTTACAGTCCGTGCGGCTCCCGGGGCGCTCCAGAATGATGTCAGAGCGCCCCATGCGCATGGATGACGTGCCACGCGATCACGTCATCCATGCGCCTGGGGCGCCCTGACGTCACTCTGGAGCGCCCCGGGAGCCGCACGGACGGTAAGTATACTGCTCCCCCGCTCCCCGCTACACTTTACCATGGCTGCCAGGACTTTAGCGTCCCGGCAGCCATGGTAACCATAACCATTCAGAAAAAGCTTAGCATAAGGCCGGATCCGGATCAATGCCTTTCAATGGGCATTAATTCCGGATCCGGCCTTGCGGCAAGTCTTCAGGATTTTTGGCCGGAGCAAAAAGCGCAGCATGCTGCGGTATTTTCTCCGGCCAAAAAACGTTCCGGTCCGGTACTGAAGACATCCTGATGCATCCTGAACGGATTTCACTCCATTCAGAATGCATTAGGATAAAACTGATCAGGATTCTTCTGGCATAGAGCCCCGACGACGGAACTCTATGCTGGAAGACAATAAAGCAGGTGTGAAAGAGCCCTAAATCCCCCCTTTCCCAATTTTACATATAAAATATATAAACAATAAATAAATAAACATATTACATAGCGCTGTCCAAACTATTAAATTATAAAAAAATATCTCCTATGCGGTGAGCATTCGCCATTTTTTAGTCACCTTGTCACCCCAAAAAATAGGATAGGACTGTTATATTATGGGCCGAATGTTTCATAAGTATCAAAACAACCCTATGCCGATCTGATCGGCGTAGCGTTGTCACGATACCAAAATTTTGATTCGGTTTCGATTTGGTGACTAAAAATTTGATTTGGTGACTAAATTTTTCAGTTCAGGAGCCAATGGCTACTAGGTATTTTTTTTAGTCTGGAGCACTGGTGCGTCCAAGAAAGTCCAGCAAGCGCCAGGATCATCTCCTAAAGAGGATTCAGCTGCGGGATCGGACTGCCACCAGTGAAGGTGTGAGTGCATCTGCACGCACAGTGAGGCGAAGACTTTTGGAAGATGGCCTGGTGTCAAGAAGGGCAGCAAAGAAGCCACTTCTCTCCAAAAAAAAACATCAGGGACAGATTGATCTTCTGCAGAAAATTTGGTGAATGGACTGCTGAGGACTAGGGCAAAGTCATATTCTCCGATGAAGCCTCTTTCCGATTGTTTGGGGCATCAGGAAAAAGGCTTGTCCGGAGAAGAAAAGGTGAGCGCTACCATCAGTCCTGTGTCATGCCAACAGTAAAGCATCCTGAGACCATTCATGTGTGGGGTTGCTTCTCATCCAAGGGAGTGGGCTGACTCACAATTTTGCCCAAAAACACAGCCATGAATAAAGAATGGTACCAAAACACCCTCCAACAGCAACTTCTTCCAACAATCCAACAACAGTTTGGTGAAGAACAATGCATTTTCCAGCACGATGGTGCACCGTGCCATAAGGCAAAAGTGATAACTAAGTGGCTCGGGGACCAAAACGTTGACATTTTGGGTCCATGGCCTGGAAACTCCCCAGATCTTGATCCCATTGAGAACTTGTGGTCAATCCTCAAGAGGCGGGTGGACAAACAAAAACCCACTAATTCTGACAAACTCCAAGAAGTGATTATGAAAGAATGGGTTGCTATCAGTCAGGAATTGGCCCAGAAGTTGATTGAGAGCATGCCCAGTCGAATTGCAGAGGTCCTGAAAAAGAAGGGCCAACACTGCAAATACTGATTCTTTGCATAAATGTCATGTAATTGTCGATAAAAGCCTTTGAAACGTATGAAGTGCGTGTAATTATATTTCACTACATCACAGAAACAACTGAAACAAAGATCTAAAAGCAGTTTAGCAGCAAACTTTGTGAAAACTAATATTTGTGTCATTCTCAAAACTTTTGGCCACGACTGTACACTAAAGGATCTTTTCTAAGTCTATTTTTCTAAGACTTCGTGTGCCCCCTTCACGTCCTTGCTGAATCACCAGATTCCAAGCTAATTTGAGGAATTTCCAGGTAATGCATACAGGACTACTGACATGAATTATGTGTTACTGGTGGTGAAGCGTCTCTGGTTGTCCAGCAGTGGAGTCATGCTAAGTGCTCCCCTCCAGCTGTCATCACAGATCAGCCGGTAATCTGCTGCCAGGCATAGCTTAACATGTGTCTTCAGCTGGGGATGAAGTCACTCAGTGTAGACTACGAAGGGGTAAAACGGGAATTATCGCTCATCTTAGTCGCTTTATCAGCAGCAGATATGAGTTAACATTTGTCCCTGATACAATACATTGCTTCCCCTTCCATAAATGTACTAGAAAAAAACATGGCTGCCATTGTATAAGGCTCTGTACACACCATGTTAAAGCCCAACCCTACAGCAGGTGCTTCCGTGGGCTTCCAATCCGTGCCTCCGTTCCGCACAGCACCACATTTCCCGGATTGCGGACCGATTCAAGTAAATGGGTCCGCATCCATGGTGCGCGGTGCACATGGCTGGTGCCTGTGTATTGCGGACCTGCTGTATGTGGGCCACAATACGGCTACGTCACGGCAACGGCCATGTGTATGAGCCCTAATAGAGATCTATTAGGGTGAATAGGAGAGGGGATCAAAAGATCCCATGTACGGGGCCCCTAAGGGGGCTAATAGTTATAAAAAAAAAGTGAAAAAGTTATTACAAAAAGCAAAACAAAAAAAACACCAATATATTAAAAGTTTAAATCATCCCCCTTTCCCAATTATAAAAATATATAAACAATAAAAAAATTAACACATTGGGTATCGCCACATCCGAAAATGTCAAAACTATTAAAAAAAATTTTTTTTTGATTGCAGTGCAGTGAACGCCGTAATGGAAAAAAATTAAAAAGACGCTATTTGCCATTTTTTGGTCATCTTGTCCCCCCCAAAAAAATGAATAAAGGTAATCAAAAAGTCCTACATACTACAAAAATGGTACCAATAAAAAAATTACAGTTTGTTATGCAAAAAACAAGTCTTCATAAAGCTCTTTATACCGAAATATAAAAAAGTTATGGTTGTCAGAATATAGTGATGCAAAGAAAATGGAGATTTTTACAAAGGTTTTATTTTTTTTTTAAATTAAGTAGTAAAAAAAAAAATCTTCAAGTTTGGTATCGCCGCATTCATATTGAACCACAGAATAAGGTCGTCATGTCATTTTTAGTACGAACTCTGTGATGAAACCCCAAAAACTTGACAGAATTTTGTTATTTTTTAAATTTTGCCACACAAATATTTTTTTTCCCATTTTCTAATGCAAGACATGGTAAATTAAACGGTGTCATAAAAAAATGCATTTTGTCCCTCAAAAAATAAGCTATTTTTTTAATTTGAATGAAAAAAAAAAAAGTTATGTCTATTGTAATGTGGGGAAGAAAAATCCAAAATGTAAAAATGGAAATTTATTTGCACAAAGTTTTTGCAACTTATCGCATTTTTACACCACTGACTCCAGTTTTGAAAAGTGGGTGGGGAACTGGACATGGATAGCCTCTCCAACTAATTTAACCCCATAGGCCCCTTGCAGTTCTGGAATGTATTAGATCAGTGTTTCCCAACCAGTGTGCCTCCAGCTGTTGCAAAACTACGACTCCCAGCATGCCCGCACAGCCAAAGGCTGTCCAGGCATGCTGGGAGTTGTAGTTTTGCAACAGCTGGAGGCACACTGGTTGGGAAACACTGATCTAATATATTCCAGAACTGTAAGGCTGGTTTCACTCGGGCGTTGCGGGAAAAGATGCGGGTGCGTTGCGGGAACATGCGCAATTTTCCACGCGAGTGAAAAACATTGTAATGCGTTTTGCACGCGTGTGAGAAAAATCGGCATGTTTGGTACCCAGACCCGAACCAGGACTTCTTCTTAGAAGTTCGGGTTTGGGATCAGTGTTCTGTAGATTGCATTATTTTCCCTTATAACATGGTTATAAGGGAAAATAATAGCATTCTGAATACAGAATGCTTAGTACAATAGGGCTGCAGGGGTTAAAAAATAAATATAAATTAACTCACCTTAATCCACTTGATCGCGCAGCCCGGCTTCTCTTCTGTCTTCATCTTTGCTGTGCACAGGAATAGGACCTTTGATGACGTCACTGCGCTCATCACATAGTCCATCACATGATCCATCACCACCATGGATGGATCATGTGGCGGACCATGTGATGAGCGCAGTGACGTCACCACAGGTCCTTTTCCTGTGCACAGCAATGATGAAGACAGAAGAGAAGCCGGGCTGCGCGATCAAGTGGATTAAGGTGAGTTAAATTTTTTTATATTTTTTTTTTAACCCCTCCAGCCCTATTGTACTATGCATTCTGTATCAAGAATGCTGATATTTTCCCTTATAACCATGTTATAAGGGAAAATAATAATGATTGGGTCCCCATCCCGATCGTCTCCTAGCAACCGTGCGTGAAAATCGCACCGCATCCGCACTTGCTTGTGATTTTCACGCAGCCCTATTCACTTCTGTGGGGCCTGCATTGCGTGAAAAACGCACAATATAGAACATGCAGCGATTTTCACTCAACACACAAGTGATGGAAATCACCGCTCATGTGCACAGTCCCATAGAAATGAATGGGTCCGGATTCAGGGCGGGTGCAATGCGTTCACCTCACGCATTGCACCCGCGCGGAAATCTTGCTCGTGTGAAAGGGTCCTAAGGGTTGCATAGCATCATAAATCATTATAATGCTTTGTGACTCCGACAGTGCTGGGAGTTCAGGCCTGGTGCTGTGAGTCCGGAGCGTGACACACGCTCGTCTGAGAGGGGCCTTAGTGATGCATCTCCTTAAGAGACCAGTCCTGTATGGAGACTTACTGGAAGTATTTCATGGTATGGAGACTTATTGGCAATGCTTCTTGGGAAATTAATATGCAAAGAGGTGTCTCCCAAGGAAGTCTGACTTTCCAACAGGATTTGACAAGGGAATTTTGACTCCTAGGGAGCGACTTCCGAGAGGTGGCCCTGGCGAGATGGTTCTCTTACCTCTTTGCATATCCTTTTCCCATGGAGAATTGCCAATAAGTCTCCATACCATGAGGTTCTCCCAGTAAATCTCCATATGGGTCTGGTCTCTTTAAAGGATAACTATCATATATTTTTTTATTTGCTAGTTTATTAGAGCTAGGCATGTATACCCGAGTTAGTCTGTCAATGAGTGCCAAAAGATCTGTAATTACCTATAATAACAGCTTTCATTAATGTCCTCTGTCCCTTTCCACTGCTCCCTTAAAAGACCATTGCTATGGCTCATCTGTCTCTGGCTAGGAAGACAGAGGGGCGGTCCTTCACACTGCATGCCTGCATTAGGCTTCAGAGTGAGGAGGCGTGTCTCTCAGTAATCCAATCTGATTGGCTGACAGGGAGCTGCTGTCTACAGCAAGTGTGTATGGGAAGTGAGGGAAAGCAGTTTTGGCCTCAGAGAACTGGCAGAGGAGCCACCTTGAGAAGATCCTCATAATGTAGGATTCAAAACAGCCGTAACTAAGGAGAAAACTCAAGGAAAACTGTGGTATGTGAAGAAACTAAAGATTGCTTTATGCATAATGCTGCTGCAGCAGTAACATATGCTAAAATTGTTTTTTTGCTGAAAATATGACGGTTATCCTTTAACCGCCTCCCGACCGCCTAGCGCAGGGATGTGTCCTGCGGGCGGCCGGGTTATTCCTTCTTGACGCGTCGGCGCGTCATCTCGCAAGACGCGAGATTTCCTGTGAACGCGCGCTCACAGGAGCCCGCGTTCACAGGATTGCGAGGTAAACGAGTTGATCTACAGCCTGTCAGCAGCGATCATTCGTTGGCAGGCTGTAGATGCGATTTTTTTTAACTCCAAAAAGGTATATTAGACGCTGTTTTGTTAACAGCGTCTAATATACCTGCTACCTGGTCCTCTGGTGGTCCCTTTTGCTTGGATCGACCACCAGAGGACACAGGCAGCTCTGTAAGTAGCACCAATCACCACACTACACTACACCCCCCTCCGTCACTTATTAACCCCTAATCACCCCATATAGACTCCCTGATCACCCCCCTGTCATTGATCACCCCCCTGTAAGGCTCCATTCAGACGTCCGTATGTGTTTTGAGGATCCGCGGATCCGCAAAACCTGGACACCGGCAATGTGCTTTCCACATTTTGCGGATCCGCACATTGCCAGAACTATATAGAAAATGCCTTTTCTTGTCCGCAATTGCGGACAAGAATAGGACATGTTCTATAGGCTCTACAAAAAATGCAGTGTTCGCCTGATCAGGCCTGATCTTGTGCGCACAATTGCGTTCAGTCCGCCCCACCACAGTGACAGAATTTTTTTTTTCTGATCACTGCAAAAACACCGTAAAAAATCACTGCGGCGCTATAAAGATCACTTTTGAGTGGCATGGCGAGTTCATAGAAGATTTATTTTTTTTGGCACAAGTTGGCGGAAATTATTTTTTCTTTTTTTTTTCTTACAAAGTCTCATATTCCACTAACTTGTGACAAAAAATAAAATCTTACATGAACTCACCATACCCCTCACGGAATCCAAATGCGTAAAAATGCCCTGTGAAATCCTAAAGGTACTCATTGGAATTTGGGCCCCTTTGCGCATCTTGGCTGCAAAAAAGTGTCACACATGTGGTATCGCCGTACTCAGGAGAAGTTAGGGAATGTGTTTTGGGGTGTCATTTTACATATACCCATGCTGGGTGAGAGAAATATCTCTGTAAAATGACAACTTTGTATAAAAAAAAATGGGAAAAGTTGTCTTTTACAGAGATATTTATCTCACCCAGCATGGGTATATGTAAAAATACACCCCAAAACACATTGCCCTACTTCTTCTGAGTACGGAAATACCACATGTGTGACACTTTTTTGCAGCCTAGGTGCGCAAAGGGGCCTGAATTCCAATGAGTACTTTTAGGATTTCACAGGGCATTTTTTACGCATTTGGATTCCAAACTACTTCTCACGCTTTAGGGCCCCTAAAATGCCAGGTCAGTATAAATACCCCACATGTGACACCATTTTGGAAAGAAGACACCCCAAGGTATTCTGTGAGGGGTATGGTGAGTTCATGTAAAATTTTATTTTTTGTCACAAGTTAGTGGAATATGAGACTTTGTAAGAAAAAAAAAAAAAAAAACATTTTCCGCTAACTTGTGACAAAAAATAAAAACTTCCATGAACTCACTATGCCCATCAGCGAATACCTTAGGGTGTCTACTTTCCGAAATGGGGTCATTTGTGGGGTGTTTCTACTGTCTGGGCATTGTAGAAACTCAGGAAACATGACAGGTGCTCAGAAAGTCAAAGTGCGTAAATTAATTTTTTTGCACCATAGTTTGTAAACGCTATAACTTTTACCCAAACCAATAAATATACACTTATTGCATTTTTTTTTTATCAAAGACATGTAGAACAATAAATTTAGAGAAAAATTTATATAGAAATGTAGTTTTATTTGAAAAATTTTACAACAGAAAGTGAAAAATGTCATTTTTTTGCAAAAATTTTGGTCAATTTCGATTAATATAAAAAAAGTAAAAATGTCATCAGCAATAAAATACCACCAAATGAAAGCTCTATTAGTGAGAAGAAAAGGAGGTAAAATTCATTTGGGTGGTAAGTTGCATGACCGAGCGATAAACGGTGAAAGTAGTGTAGTGCAGAAGTGTAAAAAGTGGTCTGGTCATTAAGGGGGTTTAAGCTAGGGGGGCTGAGGTGGTTAAGGAGATTCAGCGCCCTGTCTGAGCTGCAGTCAAGGCATCGCACTGAGCCAGCCTGAATCCTACTCCATACTGGCGAGGGGCAAGCACCCTGAAACAGCTGTCTACAGATGGACATTTGGCTCGGTTATATTCCCTTATCAAATTCCATTCTTGTTGGAAAGCTGGATTTTGACTCGTAGCGAGCCACTTCCCAGAGGTGGTGCTGGTGAGATGGTTCTCTTCCTTGGGAGATACCTCTTTGCATCTAAGAATTCATATATTTCTTTTTCTCCTGCCCTTTTTTTTTCTACAGTTGGTATATCCACCTGCTATAGGCTTCCAATTACCAATATGGCGCCCACTGTTCTGGAGCCAGCACTGCGCATGCGCTGGCTTAAATTCTGTCTCTCTGGAGACATAGTGCTATTCGGACACTGCGTTAAAGTGTTCCGGACCTGCACACTAGATACTTTTGATGACAGCCTGTGTGGTTTTCCCATATGCTGGCCATAGGCTATGCGATCTGGCAGCAGGATCTTCGCTAATTGCTGCGCCAGTACTTCCTGGGCCACACCTGTACATGTTGTACAAAGTATGTGGATCCCGCTGCCGGACCTCATCATGTACCACCGATGGTTAAATTATCATGTGCATGGTTGCTCATTAACTAGCTTTATATTATTGCACACATTATACACTCACCTAAAGAATTATTAGGAACACCATACTAATACGGTGTTGGACCCCCTTTTGCCTTCAGAACTGCCTTAATTCTACGTGGCATTGATTCAACAAGGTGCTGATAGCATTCTTTAGAAATGTTGGCCCATATTGATAGGATAGCATCTAGCAGTTGATGGAGATTTGAGGGATGCACATCCAGGGCACGAAGCTCCCGTTCCACCACATCCCAAAGATGCTCTATTGGGTTGAGATCTGGTGACTTTGGGGGCCATTTTAGTACAGTGAACTCATTGCCATGTTCAAGAAACCAATTTGAAATGATTCGAGCTTTGTGACATGGTGCATTATCCTGCTGGAAGTAGCCATCAGATGATGGGCACATGGTGGTCATGAAGGGATGGACATGGTCAGAAACAATGCTCAGGTAGCCCGTGGCATTTAAACGATGGCCAATTGGCACTAAGGGGCCTAAAGTGTGCCCAGAAAACATCCCCCACACCATTACACCACCACCACCAGCCTGCACAGTGGTAACAAGGCATGATGGATACATGTTCTCATTCGGTTTACGCCAAATTTGGACTCTACCATTTAAATGTCTCAACAGAAATCGAGACTCATCAGACCAGGCAACATTTTTCCAGTCTTCAACAGTCCAATTTTGGTGAGCTCGTGCAAATTGTAGCCTCTTTTTCCTATTTGTAGTGGAGATGAGTGGTACCCGGTGGGGTCTTCTGCTGTTGTAGCCCATCCGCCTCAAGGTTATGCGTGTTGTGGCTTCACAAATGCTTTGCTGCATACCTCGGTTGTAACGAGTGGTTATTTCAGTCAACGTTGCTCTTCTATCAGCTTGAATCAGTCGGCCCATTCTCCTCTGACCTCTAGCATCAACAAGGCATTTTCGCCCACAGGACTGCCGCATACTGGATGTTTTTCCCTTTTCACACCATTCTTTGTAAACCCTAGAAATGGTTGTGCGTGAAAATCCCAGTAACTGAGCAGATTGTGAAATACTCAGACCTGCCCGTCTGGCACCAACAACCATGCCACGCTCAAAATTGCTTAAATCACCTTTCTTTCCCATTCTGACATTCAGTTTGGAGTTCAGGAGATTGTCTTGACTAGGACCACAACCCGACATGCATTGAAGCAACTGCCATGTGATTGGTTGACTAGATAATCGCATTAATGAGAAATAGAACAGGTGTTCCTAATAATTCTTTATATCCGTTGTATTGATGGCACACTTTCTATCTAGGTACTCGTCCCTTTTCTCTTGTCATCTATAGTGACTGTTTATGAATTGGGATATATTTGTACATATTATTATAGTGATAATTGCTTGATGTATGAATTGCATGGCCCATATGCATTAGCACTGACACTGATAGCTTGGGAATGGCTGCATGGAGCAGCTGGACCAGTGCATTCTCTGAATATAGGAGAATAAATGACTTTTGCAGGAGTCGGCTTCTCTGAAGGTGTGGCGCTGTAGAGTAGAGTTCTCATTGGGGTATGCCGCTGGAAGTCCTAGGATTTTTGTGTACATCCTTTTGCCACAGTTTATTTGCCAAAACTGCCAAGCAGTCCTGAAGAGATGATTTTTTTTTTTCTAGTTTTCATTTTTCTTTTTTATGCACGGTATGTGTGTGAACGGGCACTTATGGTATTGCAGGCACCTAATATTTGGATTTGTAAGGGGACCCCCAGAATGTAAGCTACACACCATTGTTCAGTGGAAATTGCCTTGACTTAGTTTACGGAAGCTTTCTATTGGTGCGGTTTTTATATGATCTGTATAGGGAAAAATGCAATTATTAACTAATGTGTAGTATAAAGAAAACCAGACAACCTGATACTATGTAACCAGGTCTATTTGTGCAGCGATGGCGCCATCTAGTGTGCATATGACTATTAGCAAGGTCCTTATAGTTCCACATTCTGTACTTCGGCTATACTTTACTTTGTGAAAGTTACTGGCATCCAATAAGCTTAATTTTTTTATTCCAGGTCGAGGACCGAGTTGGACAGTAGAATAAAATAACAAGCTCATAATTTTCTTTTGATATATGAGAAGAAATGGAGACTTTAACATTTCCTGAATCATTTGCTTGGGGAGCAGCAACTGCGGCCTATCAGATTGAAGGTAAAACTGGAAGCATCTGCTTTTTTTTAAAATGGGAATCGTATTATAGTTTAAAGACCACAATGTCTATTAAAGGGGTTATCCCATGACTAATGTACAAAATGAAAATGGGACATCATATAGTACATGACAATCTCAGTCTAACAAAGCTAGAACCAGCCCTGTACCTCACATGGATCCAGAGATCTCCCCATTCATTGCTCTGCTAGATTTATATCAAGCTGAAATCTCAAGGGGAGTGTCTTTTCTGCTGCAGCTCAGGGGGGCGTGTCCATGCTCTACCTATCACAGCTCAGGGTGTGTGTCCATGCTCTCCCTATCACAGCTCAGGGTGTGTGTCCATGCTCTCCCTATCACAGCTCAGGGTGTGTGTCCATGCTCTACCTATCACAGCTCAGGGTGTGTGTCCATGCTCTCCCTATCACAGCTCAGGGTGTGTGTCCATGCTCTCCCTATCACATCTCAGGGTGCGTGTCCATGCTCTCCCTATCACAGCTCAGAAGGCAGTTGAAGGATGAAACTGAGCATGTGCGGCCGTCTCAGTCAGCAGGACAAAGAAATAAGAAAAAAAAAACTGCAGGTGGCGCTATACAGATAGATTTTATTGAATAACTCAGTGGCTATGCAAAAAATTTTTATGACATGCAATTACAAAAGTATTCAGATCTAGGTGCTGGTTTGAAAACTGTAGAATATTTTTCGTGGGACAACCCCTTTAAAGGGACACGGTCAGGCCTTCTGAGCATAATTAGATCTTTATATGCCCTCCTAGGTCTTGTAATAAGTTTCCAATTCATATAAGTATTATCCCTGTGCGCATTGTAAAACGTGAAAAATAATCTTTATAATCACCTGTCAATCAACTGCCCTTTATGCCCAAGGGGCGTTCTTTGCGCCGCATTTGTGCCCAGCCGCGCCCCAACTGCCGGATCCTTAGACACGCCCATCTCTTTAGAATTCACTTCGCTGGGCGGTATTTTCCTGTCTCCGAAATTCGGAGATCTTGCGCATGCGCCCAGCACCCTCACTCGCCGGGATCACATCGCGCCTGCGTCCCCTATTGAGGCCGATGACCGTAACTTCGTATTGGGCATGCACGGGATCTCGGAATGTCGGGGACAGGAAAATACCGCCCAGCGAAGTGAATTCTAATGAGATGGGCGTGTCTAAGGATCCGGCAGTTGGGGCGCGGCTGGCCACAAATGCGGCGCAAAGAACGCCCCTTGGGCATAAAGGGCAGTTGATTGACAGGTGATTATAAAGATTTTTTTTCACGTTTTACAATGCGCACAGGGATAATACTTGAATATGAATTGGAAACTTATTACAAGACCTAGGAGGGCATATAAAGAGCTAATTATGCTCAGAAGGCCTGACTGTCCCTTTAAGGTTTGCGGGTTACCATGCAGCCATTAACGGTGAACACTGATTAGTAATATAGTTCTCATGAGTTCATAGAATCCTATCTCGCGACCACATCTCAGCTGCGTCCCAGCCGTGCTGCGTGGCTGTCCCCTAAAGAGGGACGATAGAAGGTGAAACTTTTACTCATATATGTTAAGAGTCCAAAGATAATAAAATAATGAACACCTGCTGATTATTAGATGCTTTGGCCCAGATTTACTAATGTGTCTGCACCAAAAAGGGATGCAAATTGGTGCAGTTTGGAGCATGAAAGGTTTCTGTGATTTTTTTCCAACATGCTCAACAAGGTATAAGGCTTAGCAGGAATGGGGGTGCGCCTCTCGGGAAACTGGGCACGGCCAATTCTGGAGGAAATATCTTCCCAATACTTGGTATAAGGTCAGAGAAAAGTGTCTATCCTTGCACCAGATTTATCATCCAGCCTGAGCCCCTGTGGTAAATCTGCTGCAGGTCTAGACATCCTGGGGCATATTTACTAAGACCAGCTTTTTACATCTTAGGCCTCTTGCCTCTTTGCGTTCCGTATACGGACCGTATACCGAACCGTTCATTTCAATGGATCCACCCAAAAAATGGATGGTACTCCGTATGTCTTCCGTTTCCGTATTTCCGTTCCGTTCGAAGATAGAACATGTCCTATTATTGTCCGCATAACGGACAAGGATAGTACTGTTCTATCAGGGGCCAGCTGTTCAGTTGTGCAAAAAACAGAATGCACACGGACGTCATCCTTTTTCTTTCTTCCTTTCTTTCTTTCCTTTTTGCGGATTGCAAAATACTGAAAAAGCCATACGGTCGTGTGCAGGAGGCTTTAGTTTCCCCCTCTGCTCTGCTGCTAGATTTGTTTAATTTATGGTGAGGTGTGCTCCTGGTCATAAATTAGGTGCTTCTATGGCAATCCGCGCACCTCGAGTAAAAACTATGCCAGCCCCTGTCTGGCATAGTTTTAAGCTAACATTTGCGCCTGCCAGCCCCGAGACGGCCCCTGACATGCCCCCACCCCTGTCACACCCAACTGGCGTACAAGGCGCAAAACCGGTCGCACGGCCGGACAGATAAAAGGACTTGTGACAATTTTTATGTCTAAAAGTGTTGCAGGTCCATTAGTAAATGTGCCCCCCTTTGTAAGGTTAAAGCCACAGGTTTCTGCATGCAGTTTTGGAAGCCAAAATCAGGAGCGGACCTTAAAAGGAGAGAAAATACACAGGGACAGATATGACTTCTTTTCTTTTTTTAACTCACTCCTGGTTTTGGCTTCCAAAAACTGCTTCAGGAAACCTGACCGTGTGGTCACACGTCATCTACAGGATTAGTCAATCTGGGTCTTATTCTTCTGCTTCTAGCAAGATGAAGAGAGAGCTTACCGTATTTTTGGCCCTATAAGACGCACCTAGGTTTTTGAGGAGGAAAATAAGGAAAAATATATTTTTAACCAAAAGGTGTGCTTTTGGTGGGTTTAGAATTAATGGTGGTCTGTGCATGACACTATTATGGGGGATCTGTGGATGACGCACTGTCATGTGGGGGATCTGTGGATGGCACTGTTATGGGGGACCTGTGGATGTCACTGTTATAGGGGATCTGTGGATGGCACTGTTTATAGGGGATCTGTGGATGGCACTGTTATGGGGGACCTGTGGATGGCACTGTTATGGGGGACCTGTGGATGGCACTGTTATGGGGGATCTGTGGATGGCACTGTTTATGGGGGATCTGTGGATGGCACTGTTATAGGGGAGCTGTGGATGGCACTGTTTATAGGGGATCTGTGGATGGCACTGTTATAGGGGATCTGTGGATGGCACTGTTATGGGGGACCTGTGGATGGCACTGTTATGGGGGACCTGTGGATGGCACTGTTATGGGGGATCTGTGGATGGCACTGTTTATGGGGGATCTGTGGATGGCACTGTTATGGGGGATCTGTGGATGGAACTGCTATGGGGTGGGGCATCTGTGGATGATACTGCTATGGGGTGGGGCATCTGTGGATGATACTGCTATGGGGTGGGGGATCTGTGGATGGTACTGCTATGGGGTGGGGGATCTGTGGATGGCATTGTTATGGGGTGGGGGATCTGTGGATGGCATTGTTATGGGGTGGGGGATCTGTAGATGGCACTGTTATGGGGGGGATCTGTGCATGACACTGCTATATGTCATCCACAGATCCCCCTCATAACAGTGTCCCCCAATACACCGGCCCTCCGCTTACTGCAGTATTTATAAACATTAATTCTTATCCCGTTAATAGGTTTAACTAACGCTGCGCTCTCCCATGTTCCCCTGTATCCCCAAAGCACTCACTCACTGTCGTCGAGCGCCTTGTCCGCCTGCTTCATTCAAAAAGTAGGAGGAGCAAACGCTCGACGTCGGTGAGTGACGTTACTGCTGCCGTCCGCTCTGCCTGCTATGGAAGCTTGTTTGTAAGTGCTGTGGGGATACAGGGGAACAGGGGAGAGCGCAGCGTTAGTTAAACTTAATAACAGGATAAGGATTCATGTTTATAAATACTTTGCTGAGCGGCGGGGCCCGGTGTAAGAGTACAGTGACTGCATTGGGCCCCGCCCCTAGTTCCGGACTCCAGCCCCTCCTCTCTCCCGGCTCATACATCGCTGCAGAATCGCAGACTGCGATGTAAAATGGAAGCATTCGCCCCATAAGACGCACTTTTGGGGAGAAAAAGTGCGTCTTATGGGGTGAAAAATACAGTATGTATGTATGTACGC